>NW_015176483.1:412912-447664 GCF_001447785.1 Gekko japonicus
TTTGTTTGTTTTCCTCCGGGGGATGTTTGGCCTTTCCTTAGGAGCAAGGACATTTAAGAACATTTGGGGGGTAATAGATAGAAGAAAATGGTTTTGGGTTTTTTTGGAATCGAATTACTGTTGAACAACTAAAATGGCGTCTATGGTAGAAGAGGAGGAGGAGGAAATTGACGAGAACATGCTAGTGGGAGAGATTTCAGTAGAGCAATTTTTGAAAATTATGAGAGATGGAATACGGAAGGGTATTGAAGAACCTTTTGCAAATGTATTAGGAAAACTAAACAACTCGCAATTGGAAATAGAAAATGAGAAAAAGCTGGAACAATATCCTCAGAGTTTAACAGAAAAGGGGCTTTCTCAGCAAGGAAAAGACAACCGGGAGTCTATATCTCCATCCTCCTCACAAATTAAAATATCTGGGGAAAAGACAATAAATATAATTACTGAAAAGACGATAATTCCAAAAAAGCAGGAACAAAAAATAAATTTCAAGAGAGAAAGAACAGGGGAAAAGAAAAGGAAAAAGCGACATTCATAGAAATTTAAAGGAGACAATACCTTATGGACGTTTGATTGGTTGAGAAGAAAAAGAAACACCTTGGGAAGAGATTATCACACATGGAAAGATCGAAAACATCTAGACAAGTTATTACAGAAAAGCAGACTACTGATCCATAGGTGGAAAATCAAGTTGTATCCTTTCCTTTTCTTGTTTACCTCTTTTGGATGTCTGTTTAACTGGAAGTACTGACCTTGGAAATTTTGGTTAAAAATTAAAATTTAGAGTGACATAGTGGTGTGTTAAGATAGTATTGTATTGGTTTTGTAGTGATTAAAGATAGGGAAGATTGGTAAAGGAGGTTTGGATATTAATCTTATACTACTTTGAAAAGTAAGACCATTTAAATTAGGCTTATCAAGGGTTTTAAACTTAAATAACGAGACAGCGCTGGCTCTTTGACTTGGAAACGGAGATGACCACCGCAACCCTAGAGTCGGATTCGACTGGCTTTCAAGCAAGGGAACCTTTACCTTTATACATCTATCTATCTATCTATCTATCTATCTATCTATCTATCTATCTATCTATCTATCTATCTATCTATCTAATGGTGAAACAAAGTGTAGATCCACAGGAGGAAAATCAAACTGTTTGGAAGGATTACTTATTCTTTTCTTCCAGGAAAATCAAACAGTATGCAGAGTATGCAGAAAATGTTGGATTGGTGTAGCTTTGTAATGGCTTTGTAAAAATTGTTAATAATAACCAATGGCGTAGAAATTTAGTAAAGAATGTTTGGATGCAAATATAGTAGTAAATTTAAAATGGTTAAAAAAGAAAAAATAATAAAATTGAAAAACCTAAAAGTCATAAAAATTAAACTGATAATTTATACTTATATTGGAAACAGGTAGTTTGTGGTTAATTGGAGTATGTACGCTTTGTTAGAACCTAGCCCTGAAAGGACATGTTTTGGCTCTGGATGGTTATATTTGGCAATGTGCTACAATTCTTGCCAGAATATATGTGGAAAATTGTAAAAACTAACATGAACAAACAAGAAAACTAAAGATTTATGTATTAATATGCCAATGCTTGATCCTTGTACTTAATTATTAATTATTGGATTATGTTTAAGAAAATGTATCTTTTACATATATGCTTGGGTTGCTGTTTAGAAATCTTTCCAGTTTATATGTATATTTTTGATGTTGTTTATGTTTAAAAGTAATGTTATAAGTATATATTATCCTGAAAACCTAATAAACATACATTGGGGGGGGGAAGAAAAAAATGTACTGCTTCAAAGTGTGATGAAGCATTCCATCCAGACCACACACCCTGTGGTGGGTTACCTGTGCAGCTGCCCTGTAGGTGGGCATCCACATTAGTGTTGTGCTTCAACCACGGGATTAGCTGTAAGGGTGGATTTAATTTAAATGTAAGTGTATAGATAGGCAACAACTAAAAAAACAGTGGCAGAAACAGATCTGCCAGTTCAGATATCTCTTCCAGGGTCCTTTCACTGCAGGAGAGTCCAGATGTCAGAAAACCCAGAGGGAACCCCGAACAACCCATTAATACTGGACTTTCCCCGGTATCTGCTTATTCCACTTCCATTGCGGAAGAGCATGTTCCCGTAGAAAAAATGGTGTGGCCATTATAGTCAACAAGAGAGTGCAAAAGTCAGTACTGGGATACAATCTCAAAAATGACAGAATGATTTCGGTCCGATTCCAAGGCAAACCATTCAACATTACAGTAATCCAAGTCTATGCCCCAACCACTGGTGCAGAAGAGACTGAAGTGGACCAGTTCTATGAAGACCTACAACATCTTCTAGAACTAACACCAAAAAATGATGTCCTCATCATCATAGGGGACTGGAATGCTAAAGTAGGAAGTCAAAAGGTAACTGGAATAATAGACAAGTTTGGCCTTGGAAAGCAAAATGAAGCAGGGCAAAGGTTAACAGAGTTTTGTCAAGAGAACACACTGGTCATAGCGAACACCCTTTTCCAACAACCTAAGAGGCGACTCTACACATGGACATCACCAGATGGGCAACACCGAAATCAGATTGACTATATAATTTGCAGTCAAAGATGGAGAAGCTCTATCCAGTCAGTAAAAACAAGACCTGGAGCTGACTGTGGTTCAGATCATGAGCTACTCATTGCAAAATTCAGACTTAAACTGAAGAAAATTGGGAAAACCACGAGGCCATTCAGGTTTGACCTAGATCGCATCCCTGATGAATATACAGTAGAGGTGAAGAATAGATTCAAGGGTCTGGATTTGATAGATAGAGTGCCTGAAGAACTATGGACAGAGGTTCGTGACATCGTACAGGAGGCAGCAATCACCACCATCCCAAAGAAAAAGAAATGTAAGAAAGCAAAGTGGCTTTCTGATGAGGCTTTACAAATAGCAGAGGAAAGAAGGAAAGCGAAAGGCAAAGGCGAAAAGGAAAGATTTACCCAACTGAACGCAGATTTCCAGAGAACAGCAAGGAGAGATAAGGAGGCCTTCCTGAATGAACAGTGCAAAGTAATAGAAGAAAACAATAGAATGGGAAGGACTAGAGATCTCTTCAAGAAAGTTGGAGAAATCAAGGGAGCGTTCCATGCAAAGCTGGCCATGATAAAGGACAAAAACGGTAGGGACCTAACAGAAGCAGAAGAGATTAGGAAAAGATGGCAAGAATACACAGAAGAACTATACAAGAAAGACCTCGATGTCCTTGACAACCACGACGGTATAATCACTGACCTCGAGCCAGACATCCTGGAATGTGAAGTTAAATGGGCCTTAGAAAGCATTGCTAACAACAAAGCTAGTGGAGGTGATGGTATTCCAGTTGAGCTATTCAAAGTCTTAGAAGATGATGCTGTTAAAGTTCTGCACTCCATTTGCCAGCAAATTTGGAAAACGCAACAGTGGCCACAGGATTGGAAAAGGTCAGTATACATTCCAATCCCAAAGAAGGGCAATGCCAAGGAATGTTCAAACTATTGCACAATTGCACTGATATCACATGCTAGCAAGGTCATGCTCAAGATCCTACAAGCTAGGCTTCAACAGTACGTGGATAGAGAACTACCAGAAGTACAAGCTGGGTTTCGAAGAGGTAGAGGAACTAGAGATCAAATTTCCAACATTCGCTGGATTATGGAGAAAGCAAGAGAGTACCAGAAAAATATCTACTTCTGCTTCATTGACTATGCTAAAGCCTTTGACTGTGTGGATCACAACAAACTATGGCAGGTCCTTAAAGAGATGGGAGTACCAGACCACCTCACATGTCTCTTGAGAAACCTGTATAAGGGTCAAGAAGCGACAGTTAGAACCGGATATGGAACAACTGATTGGTTCAGCATAGGAAAAGGAGTACGACAAGGATGTATATTGTCACCTTGCTTATTTAATATATATGCAGAGTACATCATGTGAAATGCTGGCCTGGATGAATCACAAGCGGGAATTAAGATTGCTGGGGAAAAGATCAACAACCTCAGATATGCAGGCGATACCACTCTAATAGCAGAAAGTGAAGAAGACCTAAAGAGCCTCTTGCTCAGAGTAAAAGAGGAGAGCGCAAAAGTGGGCTTGAAGCTCAACATCAAAAAAACTAAGATCATGGCATCCGGCCCCAGTGCTCCTTGGCAAATAGAAGGGCAAGTCGTGGAAGTAGTGACAGACTTCACGTTCCTGGGATCCCAGATCACCGCAGACTGTGACAGCAGCCATGAAATTAAAAGACGCCTGCTCTTTGGGAGGAAAGCGATGGCGAACCTAAACAGCATGATAAAAAGTAGAGCCACCCCCCTGCCAAAAAAAGTCTGCATGGTCAAAGTAATGGTATTCCCAGTAGTCATGTATGGCTGCGAGAGTTGGACTATAAGGAAGGCCGAGCGCCAAAGAATAGATTCTTTTGAACTATGGTGCTGGAGAAGACTCTTGAGAGTCCCTTGGACTGCAAGTAGATCAAATCAGTCAATCCTAAAAGAAATCAACCCTGACTGTTCCCTGGAAGGCCAGATAATGAAACTGAAGCTCAAATACTTTGGCCACCAAATGAGAAGGGAGCACTCACTGGAGAAGACCCTGATGCTGGGAAAGATTGAAGGTCAAAGAAGACGGGGACGGCAAAGGATGAGATGGTTAGACAGTGTCATAGATGCAACAAACATGAAATTGAGCAAACATCAGAGGACTGTCATTGATGCAACGAACATAAAATTGAGCAAACTTCAGAGGACGGCGGAAGACCGGAAGGCCTAGCGTGATCTGGTCCATGGGGTCACGAAGAGTCGGACTCGACTGTGCGACTGAACAACAACAACAATGGGCTGCTGACGACTGCACCAAGTGAGGCAGATGTCCTCGTCTGGGGGTGCCCATTTATTCCACTCAGGTAATGCTACTATAGCACCACAAACTGTGTGTGTGACCACAGCTAATGCTGACTTTGATGGACCAGTGGTTTGATTCAGTACAAAGCAGGTTCATGTGTTCATATGAGTTGTTGTCTGGGGGAGTTGTTGTCATCAGTTTTCAGGAACACTTTGTAAGCAAAACGCATGTAAAGCACCTATTTAAACAAATTAACAAATTTGTTTATTGCCCAGTCTCCCATAGATGTTTATTAATTTTGCCGTAGCAAATGTCAGATAGGGGCTAACCCTGTTGTTTTGTTACGAAAATGTACCAAGGCTTCAGACCCTTTCTCTTGAAGACACTCATCAAGACATTTTGGAGGTTTAAAATCACAAATATAGGTTTCAGCCAGCAGGTCAAGGAGGTGAACCTTAAAGAACCTTGTAATCTACCGTGAGGTGAGCCAGTTGCTTGGACATGAAACTGAGCAAATCCAAATTACTGCAATGAATGCACAGCTCAATATCCAGCTGGCAGGGGGCTTCATCAACTCCTGGGCATATGAAAAGGAAATTCCAGCAATACGTTGCCAGATTATGAGTTTGGAATCTCCAAATTCTTATTTGTGTTTCTGTAAAACCCTCATGTGGGAGGACTTCAGCCTCCTCCTGGACCCTCCTGTATTTCTCTGAGGAAGCAGCCAACCCAGTCATACCAGCTGTCCCAGTATGTACCATAAAAGTTTATTTCTGTTTTTTCTCACCACTTCCCCCCCCCTTTTTGCACACACACATGCACACACACACTGCCTTTCCCACTCCATTCCACCCAATGGTCTGGCTCGCTAAGCATGCAGACAAATACAGAAGGAAAAAGACTGCTCCCTTCTCTGTAATCTGGGTGGTGGTGAAAAGTTCCACAACAGAACTCTTGCTTTATCCTTTTGGTTGGGGCAACAGCAGTGGCAAAAGCAGAAACATCTTCTGAAACATTCTCCCGATCACCACACTTGTTTCAGCTTTGTTGTTTGATGTGATTTTTTAAAAATTGTTTTTATTTTATTATAAAATTAAAGGGGAAAGATATAAAGATATTCATTAATCATCTAAAACTTTTACATTTATCAACATTTTTGTGTTAAATTTTAAATTAATTAAAATGTTAATATTCTTCCTTATCTCCTTAAACGCAGGGCAGCTGACAAAGCAACAAATAGCAAAGCCTTTGAAAAGATATAACAATCAATCAACAAAAACAAAAACACACCAGATAAAAACACACCCAGATCTTCCAAAAGAGTTTACCCTCCACCAAGATAATAAATAATAATAAAAAGGGGGGAAAGGCTTGCTGGCGATGTGATGAGGTTGCCAATGACACTTTAGCATAAAGCCAAAACTCTGTAGTTTAGCCATACAGTTTTGGCCAAATACTAGAGCATCATCAGTGGAGACTAGAATTGCCTGCTCTGGGTTGGGAAATCCCTAGAGAGAGGCTGGCAACTTGAGTGAATTCAGGATGCTGACACTTGCTCTTCCCATCCCCCCTTTTTATTATTATTTATTATTATTATTTATTATAGTTATACCCCACCCATCCTGCGAACAGGCTCAGGGTGGCTCACAAAAGCGGTACAAAGTACCTAGATACATACAACCAATAAGACATTTTAAAAATAAACAATTTTTTTCTTCCACCACTCAGCTAAGCAGTGGCAAGAAGGACTTGCTGGGGGAGGGAAAACTGCTTCCCAGGATTTCAGAATTCACATTTCTGGCTGGAGCAGATCATAGGGCAGTGGCAGACCTACATTTTTGGGAGCCTGAAGCTTGAACTGTTATGGGGGGCCCTTCTCAACCGGCAACAATAGGGCAACATCCAACAAGATCCAAAGAGCCTTGCTGCCCTTGCAAGGACCTTGAGGCCCAAATGGAAGAGTACAGAGTCGTGGAGGTGGAGCCCTTGAAAATGGCCATACAGTGAGCCCTTTCCCACCAGCAATGAGGTCTGGGTAACTGCTGTTATCGTCTTCAGTGGGGTTGTTCCATGGCAAATCACCACCATTTAAAAAAAAATTTAACCACTACATCTCAGATTTTGATTACAATTGCTGTACTGGCCATATGAAATGGGCATTAGAGCATATTCTAAGGTCAATATTAAGTACTTCAGCCCATTGGCTTCTGATTCTGTTATTAAAATAGCCTTATTTTAATAACAAACACTAAAAAACTCCATCAATTTTGTTGAAAAATTCACTCATTTAAAAAAAATTGCTTCAGGGCCCCTCCAGGATTTAAGCTTTATTAGTTTCATAGTAAGTAATATTGCTGCAGTATTGTTCCATCTCCACTGGCTTCCCATTTACTTCCGGACCCAATTAAAGGTTCTGTAACTGACAGGTAAAGCTCTTGGGTCCACGTACCTTAAGGACCACATAGCCTCATATGAACCTACCCAATCACTCTGGTCCTCTTCAGAGGCCCTCAGGTGCCCCCATCTGAGACTAGACAGTGGCAACTTAAGAAAAGCACCTTCTTGGTTGTGGCACCAAAATTATATAATTCCCTCCCCAGGGATATTCATTTGTCCTCTCCTGTCATTGTCTTCTGCTAGTGGAAGGAGACTTTTCTGTTTTGTCTGGTGGTCCCAATCCCTCACCCCCAGGCCTGTTGCCCACTGCCACTAGAAGCAGCGGCAGGAGAAAAATTAATAAGAAAAATAAGACCTTGTCTACTTACAGGAAGTTCCTACCATGGAGTTCCTGGCAATTCTGAACTCTAGAAATCACCAGGAACTCTATAGTAAGAACTTCCTGTAAGTGGTCAAGGCTTTATTTTTATTTTATTCCTTTATACCCCACCTTTCTGTTGGCTATTGTAACTCTGCATGCAAGAGGACCTGGGAGGGAAAGGGTTAAGAAAATTTACTCACTCAAGTACACTTGGCAATTGGCCCCACCCTTTCATCAGTTAGATGTTGAGCCTCTTTGGCCATTTTTGTTTCTCTCTTCTTCTCTTTCTTACCTGGACTTGGAGCTTTTTGAAGTTAATCTGTTCACAATAACTTAAACATACCTACATGACTATGTCATGTAAGATGTGCTCCTATTTTTGTAAGTAAAATTTATCTTGTTAGCATTGAAGTCAGATCAACTTTTTAATTGGTTTGAACAGCATTTTCCCCTTAACCCAGAAACATGGAGAATTGGGGATGTTGTGTAAAGCTTCTGTGCTTTCCAGACAGATGACGTTCTTTTTTACATTTAACCCAATACTTTCTCCTCAATGGGGACCCAAAGTGGCTCAAACTGTTCTCCTCTCCTCCATTTTATCCTCACAACAACCCTGTGAGGTAGATTAGGCTGAGAGAGTGTGACTTGCTCAAGGTCACCCAGCGAGCTTCCATGGCAACAAATGGGGATTAGAACCTGGGTCTCCCAGTTTCTAGTCTGACACTCTTAACCATTATACCACATTGGCTTGTTTATCTTTTTCTTCCTGGGATGCTGCCCCTCACAACCTTCCCACCACTCGCCAGGCAACCCTTCCTCCTGTTGATGTGATTATGTTTTTTGTTTTAATTGTTTTTACATATTTATATGTATTTTTTAATCTTGTTTTAATGCTTTTATTGTTCGCCACCTTGGAGACCTTATGTTAGGTTGGAGGGTGGCTTAAAAATGTGTTAAATAAACGAAGGCTGCCCTTTTTCAGAAGGTGGCCTTCTCCAGTCAAGGCTGATCTGAGAGATTACCACTGGTGAGCTGGGCCATCCTGAAATGGGTGATGTGGGCTGTTTCCTGTTGATTATTGTGCATAGTTTGAAGTTTTATTGTTCTACTGTTATTTTGCGTTTTTAGTTTGTAAGGTACTCAAAGCATCTGCCCCTGACAGCAGCAGCCAATGGAAAGAAGCCCAGGTGAGAAATCTCACCGTGTAGTGGAGGTACTAGATGTGGGACAGAAGAGGAGGGAGACTCGAGGCTGCTGCTTTGGGCAGCAGCAGCACACCTCTAAGCCTATCTAGTTCTGGCCTTAGAAATGTGTTGGTTCCACGCAGATTGTTTAAAAGTGCCAGGTGCATTGAGGGGGCTATATAAATATCATTATTCTGTAGTCAGATCCACCTGTCAACATATTTATAATAAATCATAATGAGCAAAAATGTATTATTATGCATATAACAGGGTGAGGAGAAAGTATCAGTCTGTAATTGAAGCTTCTTTGATGTCATCTTCTTCTTTCTCCTTTTTTGGGTCCTTTGGAATTACAACTGTCTTTATTGACCAGTCTTGCCCTTAGGTGTTCATCTAAAATTCTCATTGTCTACAGCAGGAGTTCTCCATCTGTATCTTAGGGCAAAATTTGGCCCCAAGGAAAAAATGGATTTATAGGGGGGGGGGCCTAAGAATCACTGACCATCTCTTTTTTCCTTGTTTTCTCAAACATATTTAAGGTTGACTTTTATTACAACTTTCTTGGCAAATATTTAGGGACAGACTGCACAAATTGGTTTTGTTACATGTTTATAGCCAGTGTAGCACCTGGCTTAGAGTACTGGTGAAACCATAGACTTTCTCAGAACAGACCTCATCACTTTTGGGTTTTCCCCAGAAGTTATGTCACGCTGTCACCAACAGCATTCCCCCCCCCCCATTATTTTTCTCCTGCCAGGAAACAGGTAGCCCTGGGTGTAATGGTGTTGGTTTTAAGCTATCTTTGGAGACACAGAGCTCTCCAGGTGGTTTACATTTATTTATCAGATTATTTATGACCTGCTTTTCAACACAAGAGTTCTCCACATGAGTTTAACACAAACCAAGTTCTTTCAAAATTTTAAAAACCCTGCACATTGGAAATGTGTCAATAAGATTGTAAGGAATGTGCAAATTACAAATCTTCTGAGGTGCACCAGATGACAAAAGTACAGGCGTATATGCAGAGTTATATCAGTGGATTTAGAAGGGTTTAAGTCTGCTTAGGATTGCATTGTAAATCTTGAGGTCTGTTTCGTGGAAAAACTGACCCATCAGAAATTAGGTTTAGTTCAACGTAAACCTGAGGCATGAATGTTTATAGATGTTGCAGATAGACCAGATTCATACGTATCACAAAGCCTTCTAGTTATCGGGGTTTTTTGTTTTTATTGATCCCTGGCTGCGGTCACACGGAGCATAAGCCACGCTACAGAGACGGAAGAGAGGCGGAGTTTCCTGGCGCGATCACATGGCAACATCTGGCAAGTGTAGAGCTCCCGTCGCTAACCCGTGGCTAAACGCCAAAGCAGCGGAGTAAAAAACTAGTACCTCGGAGGTACTAGTTTCTGGGAACCGCGGGGCAAAGGGCGGGCGTCTGATCGCGTTTCCGGAGGTAGTTCCGGCGCCCGCCCATGTCCCCTAGCTAAAAGTTTTTTTTCCAAGTCTCCACGGATGCGCAAAAGCGCCCAACGGAGCATGCACAAACGTTAGTTTAATAAAAAACAACCCACACAACTTACGTCGTGCAGAGAAGAGGAGAGCAGCCTGAAGAAAGCCACAAAGAGCGCACGGCATAGAGCGACAAATAGATAGGGGGAACAAAGAGCGACAAATAGATAGGGGGAAAGGGGGCAAGGCAGAAGATACAGCGGCTGAGATGAAGCCTAGAAGAGGGGGGCACGGCGGCAGAGTAGGAAGTCTCCTTGGGGAAGGGGCGGTCAGGGCGGAGGGGACTGAGCCATGCTGCTTTGCCCTCTTTGCGCGCCCCACCAGCCGGCTCCCCGGACTGTTGCCCTTCCAGAACTACTGCCCACCCCCTGCCTGCCTCAGTCGCCAGCTGGCCCCTCCTCTCCCCAGCGCCGCTTGGCCAGCTGTCTCTGGCAGCCCCCTCCTTGCCTTCCCTCGTGCGCGGCCCTCGCTTCTTTGCCCTGAGGCCCCACTTCTGTGTGATCCACACCTCTCCCTAACCACGGGACCTCCATGGAATCTCCACGGGACCTCCACGGGAGGTCTGATCACCCAACCGCGCTTTAGTTTTCCCCGGGGCAAACAGCTACGCTTCCCCCCCGCATTTTCCTGGCTGTGTGACCGCAGCCCCTGACAATTTTCTAATATCCTTGTTGTTATTAGGATGTTATTATTTCTATTTCTCTCAGTATAAAAACTTGTTTGTTACTAGATTAATCTGTTTATAAACCTGAGCCAGGAGACAGCCATTATTCTCCTTCCCTCTTTCTTTCTATTAATTATTGTTGCTCTTTCTTTTGTTGTGCATAGTTTTGTCTTATTGTCCTGCTGTCATTGCACCGGGCACGTTGGGCGTGGCAGGGGTCTTTGAGTGGTGCTTCCCCCGCTGGCCAGCATGGATTGGAGGTCCCAAAATTGGGGAAACCTCTGCCCCCATTGGGAGGATGGCAACCCTACCACCAATTCATGTTGTCAGAAAGTATGATGCTTTCTGAACTCCATGTACATGGTGCCCAGTCCAACACTCCATTAAAGCCAGTGCATTTGGGGGAGGCCATCGAGTGCAGTGGGAATGCACATCCATCACCTAGCTTTTGGTTTTAACTTGCTTGATGCTATTTGGCCAAATGTCTTGTTATTGTGGATGCGGAAGAGATAGTGGAAAGGAGGTGTTCGTAATGCAAATGAACAGTGCAAACAGTGTGTTACAAATGCATCTGTTGTGTCTTGCCACAGTGTGCCTAATGCCAGACCGCTTCTTGCCACCTTCAAGCAGCTTTATGGCAGTTTGCAGCGCTGTGATGCCAGCAACATACAAATTCCTTTCAGGCAGGTTACTGGGTTTTGTTGTTACAAGGACTCAGGAGTATAGTAGGCCCAAAGACAAAGCTGGAGAAAGCCGTGTTATGTGACTATAAAAAATATAATTTTGCCCCAGATCTTCCAGATAGACTTTGTCTATAAATAACACCCTTGTTAAGCACAAAGCTTGCTTGTATTTTGCCTGGTGTTCTCACTGTATAATAAGCAACTCCCAGGTGCCATCTCATTTGACCTTAGGGGCAGATTCTCCATCCTGATGACTGGTTCCAACCTGTTTGATTTGTCCTATAGAATGACTAAGCCAGCCCGATCTGCATAGCCCTACCCCTTCATCTGCATGGGCCTGCCTGGATTTCGTTTCAAGGTCACAGCAGAGTGCAACAAAGAAAACTGACTATATTTGCCCAGGGAGATGCTTGTGGTTATGATGAGCTGTATTTACTTCCAAGCCTCAACTGTCCAGAGTAAAGGAACACTCTCTCATGAGGGAATTCTGTAACCATGCTGACTTTTAAATGTAGGTCCTCACTTTTTTCCAAGGAACTCAGGACAAGGTATATGGTTTTCCCTGCCTTCATTTTTATCCTCACAACAACCCTGTGAGGTAGGTTACGCTAACAGAGAATGACTGGCCCAAGATCATCCAGTGAGTTTCATGACAGATGGGGAATTGAACCGGAATCTCCTGAGTCTTAGTAGCCTGACTCTCTGCCCATAACACTGAATCAGTATGGATCTAATTGTCTGAACAGTGGCTGACCAGCATACTAGGAAATACTTTAAGTTCTTATATTTGTATTCATGGCCTTTATCAGTTCACATATTGATCAAAATCTCATTCAAACTTCCCTTCTGTTTTTTTTTCTTTTCAATTTTTTAAAGAACTAGAAAATAATTTTATATTGGTTCTTACCCCAAAAAAATGCCACTGCATTTAACATTTGATAATCCTATTACTAATTTTTATTTTGGGGGGCTGCTCAATTATATAGGTAAGGTCTGAGTACGGTCTTGTTTCCTTTTCCCTCCACCTACAATAAAAACCTACTTTATTTGCAGATAGTAGTTCACATTCTTGGGAAGGGCAGGGGGGGGGAATTGGCAATCCAGGCCTTGGGTTAGCTGCATTGATTTAATGACATAGTTTAGGCGGCTGGAGCAGAGGTAGATTCTCCCTGTGCTGCATTCGGAGACCCTCAGGTCGCCCGGGCTCCTTTTGATCAAGTCTCTGTGAAAGATGAGTGTCATGCCCTCCCCGAGTCAGCTGTGAGGGGGTCTGCCCTGTGGCCAGAGGGGCATGCCGAAACACTCCCCTCTGGACTGCAGAGGTGGGAGCATCCCAAAGAGGTGAGCGGGAGAGACAGTCTGAACTCAGGACTGTAGGTTCGGAAGGAGATCAACCAAGGGGGAGGGGTCTGATTTCACTCCCCTGTGCACAGTATGAGCACACACCAGACCTGGAGGTGCTCTGCTTCAGACGAGGCTAAAAAGACCGAGGCGGGTGATGAGTCTGCCTTCCTTACTTGTACAGACAGGAATGTTTCCTGCTTTCTTCTTTGTACAACTCACAGCAAAGGGGATGGGAAACTGTTTTATAGCTCTTGAACCACATGCACCGTAAGAATGTCAGAGGTAAGGAAACTTTTCTGTAGTTGTACGTAAATTTGGATTTGATTCTTTGCCTCTACAAGCTCTCGCTTTGTAGAATAGTGTTGTGTTTTGAGTTTGGAGTTGTTTCTTTTCTTATTTACTGTAATAGTTTTGATGCGTCATGCTTTAGTGAACAATAACATTTCACAGGGATATTGGTGCTGGTGTAAATTTGTTATTTAACTCGAAATATTCTATCTGGCTAACAGCCCTCTCCTAACCATGTTTAGTCAGAAAATAATCCAATTGATTTCAGACTAAATTTAAAGATAAGCATGCCTCCTTATAAAATGCTAGCCTTTAAGCTGAAATGCATGCTAAAATTACCTATTCCTTGCCTTTTGCCCTTAAATTATGGATAATAAATATGATCAATCAGGATCAGGCCTCCGATAATTCTCTTCCCTGTCGAACCAGCAGCAACATCTGTAAATCACAATGACGACGATGTTTAATTGTACAGGTCCGGGATGTACATTAATAGCTATAAAATTAATGATTTGTGACTTCAATGCATTCAGAGTCAAGTGCTCTAAGCAAATACATTCTCATTATCATGACATATAAAATGCACGGGAGACCAGACAATGTAATTTTTGCTAAGGAAGTTCTTTGAAAATTAGCTTTAGAATAGTGTGTGCCCTTTGCTGGCCACTCTATATCCTGGAAAAGAGGCAGAAACTCTTGGGAGATTCCCGTTAGCACGTTGTCTAAGAGTTGTGTTGCCAGTGTTTTAAAATGATGGCTAAACAGTACCTTGGGAAAGCAAGAGTTCTGCTGCTTCTGGGTTTTCTTTGCTCTGTAATTTCATCCCATGAAAGCATGATTTCAAACTCTCAGTCAGTCTCTAGACTATCTTGTTGGCTTAGTTAAAAATACAAATAATTTTACTTTCCTGCTCAATTAACAGATAAAATGCTTTCCGCATCCCCTCCTTCCCCTTCCTTTCTCCCAGTTTTTAAAAAGCATACCATTGTGTTGTTTTCAAACAAAAAAAAAATTGGGAGATGACAGACAGAAGGCTTCTAAAAGGCATACAAGATATCTTTTCCTGTTTAGAAATGTTGCAAAGGGGGGAGAAACTGCAGAGCTTTCACAAAAATGTCTCAGACTTGTGATGCTAGTTCCCCCCCCCTTTTTTTAAAGTTATAGGGAAAGAGAAAACTAAAAGTGTTCCTGTTTAATAGCACTGAAAATTGTACCACTAGCATATGCCATGGAATGATTATTTCAACTAGATTTTAAAACTGCATCCACTGTTTTTCGAAAAGTGTGCATTCTTGAGGGAGCTGGTTTGGGTTCAGCCTGCTGCTAGAGTATTTTAGAAATCCATTCTTTTTAAATATTTCTTGTTTTGATCATGCAGTTCTTTGGCTCCTTGAACCTTGAGAGGTGATTGTTTGTCTTTTCTTCTGGTGAGCGAACTCTCTCTGCTGCTGTGTTGCAAAACCTTGAGGCACTGTTGCGCTCCTTTCAGTGCACCGGGAAGCCAGCAACTGAAGTCAGCTTCATTAGTTTCACTGATGGCACAACAGTGCGTGGCTGGTGTTGCCGCTTCCTTCCAGCTAGACCCCAAGCATGACTGGGGCTGCCTGGGTTTGGATAAGCTTGTAAGGATATGTCAGCCAGATGTGACAAGATTGTCAAGAGGCAGGGAAAGGAGGAGATCTGATATTAATCAGTGCATAGCTCGGAGCCAAACTTTCTCAAATGCAGTGTAGTAACATGTTCTTCTCATTTACTGGCTCCTCTTTTGTGGCTAGAGATCTGCCACTGTGCGCCTTTGACGGTTAAAGGGAATGCCAGTTAATCGCCTTTAATTGTAAAGACGAAGATGGTGGGTGGGGTGGAGAAAATGAGTGTACACTGCTGTCCATTAACTTTAACTTAAAAAAAAAAAAACCACCCTACAGTGCAGAGTTAATGCTGTTGACACAAACACTCAGCCAAGAGTGAAAGTTCTGAAAACTTGGTTGTGTCAAAGGAAAGAGATCCTAAAAAGTGCAATCCTAAAAAGAGCTACACACTTCTACCTCCATTGAAGTCAAAGGGCTTAGAAAGGTGCAACTCTGTTTAGGATTACTCTGTGGAAGTCCCTTATCTTTTCTGTAACTTTTGGGTCACAACTCAGATTACAGGAGATGCATTAAATGTTCTTTCATTCTATTTTTCCTCCCTCAGAAGCATAGCTGGTCCTTTTGGACAGCTATCCTGAGCAGAGTTACATCTAAATCCATTTACTTCGATGGATTTAGAAGGGTGTATCTCTGCTCAGGTGTGCACTGTTAAATAACTGGTGAAGAACATTCCCAGTAAAAGTGTGTCCATTTCTAGTGTGGTGTCATGGTCAGAGTGCTGAACTAAGATCTGGAAGACCCAGGTTCAATTTTCAATGCTCTGCTCTTGCATGACGCTTTCTGGGTGATCTTTGGCCAGTCGCTACCTTTCAGCCCAATTCACCTCACAGAATTGTGAGAATAATGTGGGAGCGGGGAGAACAATGTATGCCATCCTAAATTTTTGGAGGAAGGGAGGAATTAAAATGTCCAGAATAAACAATTGTTCTTCTGTGACAGTATTGGACTAATAGATAAGCCAGCTGTAACCTTTTGTATTATGACATTCTTACCCAAATTGCACAGTATTGACACTCTAGGGCAGTGATGGCAAACCTTTTAGAGACCGAGTGCCCAAACTGCGACCCACAACCCACTTATTGCAAAGTGCCGATACAGCAATTTAACCTGAATACTGAGGTTTTACTTTAGAAAAAACAACTCATACATTAACTTAAGATGATCCAAACAAAGTAAGGAAAGCAATCCCAAATGCTTTCATTTACTTAAAATTATTTGGCAGAGAATCCGACACTTTAATGATGGTCTGGGCCTGGCTGGGGCGATGGTACACGTGCCCACAGAGAGGGCTCTGAGTGCCACCTCTGGCACCCGTGCCATAGGTTCGCCACCACTGCTCTAGGGAATCATAAGAACCAGTTACGCACAGGCAATTGGTACTGAAATCAGAAGATAGGTCTATATGAAATCAGAAGATAGAGCTATCTATAGTAGGAGGAAAGGTCTATCGACAGAGGATAGATCTGTGCATGTCTGTTAGCTGCCTTGAGTCCCCAGAGAAGGGCAGACTATAAATATTGTAATACATGCATATAACTGGGAGCACATTTGAAACCTCCAACGTCAGGGATAGTTCATATTTCTAGATGCAGGTGATTCAGCTTGTGATCTTCCGGTGGCTACTCACCACTGAAGACAATACTAATCTACAGAAACCTTTGTTTGATCCAACAAGGTTACCAGCACAGAGCCACAAATGATCACCACGTCTTTGTTTCAGTTTTGTTATTATGAAGCTTTCAAACACTACAGACATTTGTTCTGGGATCTGAGACAGATCCTTTATCCTCAGCAATGAAAACTTCATCTAATATCCACAGGATTAGACCAGGCATGTCCAGAAAAACTGAGTCAATCAGTCAGCAGATGCATTCTCTGACAGCTTCCTTCCAAGCAGACCCATTGACTTTAGTAAGGCTTGTGGAAAATAAAAGGTTTTAGAACCTGACAATCCCTCATTATAGAGGAGCGTTTATGCTCATTGGGTTAAATTCTTTCCCCTCAGCCGTACTGAAAGGCCAATGTACAGGCATAGGGTATTTGGACCAAGTTCGTAAATATGGATCTGGTCAGCTTGAACATATTTTATTGGATAGATCCAGGTGGGTAGCTGTGTTGGTCTGAAGCCCTAGAATAAAGTTTGAGTCCAGTGGTACATTTAAGAGGTTTTATTCAAGGTATAAGCTTTTGTGTGCAAGCACACTTCTTCAGATACACTGTTGGTCTTAAAGGTGCCACTGAACTCATATTTTATTAGACTCTAAAATCTGGTATGATTTAAGATAAATATATTTGTCCTCCCCCTTGATAGGTTATGTGAATTTACCATCTCAAAAAATCATCCAGTTTTTCCTTGTAGATGGGGATTGGAAAACTACCTTAGCAGTTGCTAAATATTTAGCTGTGGTCTCAATTGGATCTCGATCTGTTCAAGAGTTTTGAGTCAAAAGAACAGTAAGATAAGAAGAAGGGTTTAAGATATCAGGAACAACTTACCTGCCCTTAGATTTTCTTGTCACATCTTGTACATTACAATGAATTCTGAAATTTGGTAGAAATTCCTTAGCAAATATCTGGGAAGTTCAAAAACACCTCTGAGGTATGGTAATGAAAGTGATCCTGGTCTCAAAAATGAGATTCTCAACATTCACTTCTGGGGAAATAAATAGAGTGCATTCACAAGAATAATCTAGAGTTGTCAACATTTTCAGATGTGCAAACAGGCACCAAGTCAGTCCTCAAGCATGCTTGCCAGTGTTTTCATATGTGAGGCTTAAATTAGCTTCTAGGCTTCACTCCCTCTGTTTATGTTAACAATTGATCATTTATAATGCAGAAAAGGCAGAGGAGGGGCATTTGTCATGCAAATGACCATTTCTAGCCAGAGTAAGTTTTAACATTTCCATTCAGCCTAAAACAGATTTAATCCTTCATTCCTATGAAAACACCCTCAGTGGTTTCAGTTAGGGCTTTTTGTGTGTGTGTTGACCTGAATATGTGTGTTTCAGATTGCAGTCTGGCACTCAAACTTAAACTATTGCATAAGTGTGTCATTCCCTCTGCTGCCAAAGTTAGGGCTGGATTCAAAGTGGGGCCATTTGCCTGGCTTCAAGGCCTGGGGGTCAGGGTCAGGCTTAGGGTTGCCAATTCCAGGTTGGGAAATACCTGGAGTTTTGGGGAGAAACAGCCTGTGGATGGTGGAGTTTGGGAGGGGAGGGACCCCAGCCAGGGTATAATGCCATAAAGTCCACCATCCGAAGCAATAATTTTCTTGAAGGGAGCTGTTGTAATTCTGGAAGATCTCCAGGCCCCACCTGGAGGCTGGCAACCCTGAAACAGGTGGGAGGCATCCCAAGCAGGGCGGGGGGGGCACCCTGAGGCACTGTCCACTGTCTGGAGGGCCATAACTAGGCTGAAAGGTAGGACAGAAATGTTTTCAATAAATAAATAAATCACGTTAAAGAGCAAACAGATAATTCGTTGTTCAAATGGCTAAGATAAAACTCTGTTCTTCATGAGAAGGTTCATTGTCTCTTTTATTTTAAATGTAAGAAATAACTTTTTTAAAAAGCCAGGTTTAAAGGCTTTTCCTCTTCCCCAAGTAGCTAGTGCTCATTAAGGGATCCTAACTGTCCACTTGAAAACCAAATGACACTTTAGCGTGAAAGACAATTTAAAAAAAAAAAACATCCTCCAGAAAATATTTTTGTCCTTTTAAAATGGTGTAATTGCCTTTGGTAGTATGAAACAGTGGAAAACGCTGTGTAAGTCTCTAACCTTGTAGAAAATATCTGGTGTATATATCTCACATGATTGTGTTTATAATGTATAGAATAGTACAAACTACAGCTATCTGAGATTTCTCCGTTTAGGATTTTCTTTTTTCTGTTTTTTAGAGGAAAACGTTATTTAAAATAATTATATTGATTCTGTTGTTTAGCTGAAAAATATGCTAGTGAAAAACGCATGTGGTGCTTAACAGAAATATGGACAGCTTCTGAGCTCAGAAAACCTTCCTCATTCACTTCACTTGCAAGATCTCGGAGTCTAACCCTTCCGTTCATCAGCACAATGCTGCCCTTTACATTGAGATGAATTAGGAGAAAGCTCTCTGCATGTAGACAAGTGCACATCAGAATTTGGATCAGTACAGCTCTCTTTTGTGTTTTATGCATGTATAATAATAATAATTTTGTAATTTTGTTGTAAAAGTTTGTTGTAAAAAAAGTATACGGCATGGGGAGATTGCCATTGTGTTATATTATTTCATCTCTTACTTTTAGCTACTTATATATAGTAATAAAGCATTAAGACCCTAAGTTACTACTAGTTACTAAGGTACTATTAATAGTCTGATTTGTAGTGCTGCGTATGTGTACCAATTTGGGTTTTATATATTTGGATTTTAGAGTGGCTAACATTCCCTAGCTACTATACATGATATCAGACTTTACATTCCTTAGGTACTATACATGATATCAAACAACAATGTTACAATTCTTTATCTTTCACAAATTGCTCTAATTTAACCCAGCACCTATAGTATATATCCTGTTGTACGACACACAGTTGTAATTTGGTATGGGAAAATGGTTGCCATCGTTATCCCAAGGAATACACCAGAACAGCATCATCTGTTGGTCCAAAACATATTGCTGAAAGGAATACACACACACAAGCTACAATTTAAGGAACAGTGGTATACAGCTTTTGAAAGTTAGTGTTTCCCTAGCAATTCTCATTGTATATTATTTTGAATGTCTCCTTTTGCTGGACTTTCCATCACACATCATCCACCTTATACATTTGCAAATGTTAGAGAAGCAAGCTTCCTAATAAATGTCTATTTTTATTTCACACCATGGTTTTTGAAATTTTGCTGCTAGTTTCCAGGTTAATCCCTAAAGGATCAATGTTTTGGCTCAAATGTTGAGAGGTATTGTTTGTTTGTTTGCTTGCTTGGAGTGTCCAACTGGCAGTTAACCAAGAAGCACACTAGATCTGTTACCAGACCCAGTTCAGTATGAATCTTCTGGGGGGAGAGGGGCCCATTACATACGCACATCTTACTACAGATTTTCAGAGCAGTAAGCCTTTAAACTTGACTTCAGATTCTGTGCCTGCCTTATACCCACCATTCTTTTTTCTCTGGTGTATTCATTCTGCAGCTACAATTTTAAAAACACTTTTCTAAATCGCAGTGGAACGTCATTTATGACATGTGGGGGATGGTGTCCAAAGTCTTTTTTTTTTTTTAATTTATGCAGTTGCCCTGTCACAGCTGTGCAGTAGTGTCCAGCAAGTGCCTTCCATTTAAATCCTTGTGGATCAGGTTTTGCGCATGCATTTTAGTGTTAGTTCATTGAATGAAAGGGAACAGAAAAGAACTCAGGCAAAGGGCGAAAACCGATGTTGAAATTGACAAGACTTTTCTTTAAAAAAACCCTGGCAAGCAGCTGAGAAGCCCCATTTTCCATATTGCAGAGCAGTAGGGAATTCTCTGCTGTGTTATCAGCCACTGTGAAAAATGGGAGTCACACAATCTCATAATACCGGGGAACATGTTGTGTGTGCAGAATACATGGTAGAACCCACTGGCATTGCAAGCTGTGATCATTGGCAACATATGTTATGTGTGCACGCGAGCCTGTGCAAAGTAAGCTGCAACTCCACCATGCTTTGCACAGAGCTTCAATTTGTATGGGGGAGGAGTCCTCTGGCAGAAGCTCTGAAGAGCTTTTTTAGTCTTGTGCCATTAAATTGAAAATGGGGGGGGGGGTTTTCACTGATACTTTAGTGAAGCTGCATAGTAATGCTAATTTCGTGCCCTTCCTTACAAATTTGCTTGGTTTTCTCTTTGTGATTCTCTGCACATTGGTTGTGATCTTGGCAGATTTTTAAAGACTGTCCTGTGTAGATTACACTCTTCCTCCCAAGCAGTTCTTAAATTTAGCAGTTTGCAGAAGGCCATTTTAATGTTAGGCTTCCAGAGACTGCCAAAATGGTCGCCAGCCCCAAACTTTGTTCACTAAAGCAGGAAAGAGGAAAACGTTTTCAAAGCTTTAGGCTCCCCATCCCAGTCTCCCCCTCTCCCTCTCTCTTTATGTCTCATGTCAATTTCATTCCACACTGATGAAATGTTTTGGGGGGGGTTTGCACTGGGGACGCTGCTGTTTGACTCCTCTCTGATCTCCCTTTCAACTAAATACTAGCAGGGAACTAAACCTCATGCAGCTCCATTTAAATTTGCCCCATCATTTACATTTTTTAATTCGGTGATCCAAGACTAGCAATAGTCTCATACTACTTGTCAAAAAAATAAAAAATTTAAAATGAAGGGGAAATGGGGTCTGTACACCAATAAAGGGGGGAGGATGGCGGAATGTGCAGAGTGGGCGGAACAACCTCGATGTGGGCGAGGAGTGACCTTCAAGGGGTAGCAAAAGGGAAACCAAGGGAACCAAGGGAATCTGTATGCTTTTGAGTTACCTTCAGCTTGGAAGCAAAACAAGGGAAAAATCAGTACAAAAGCATTCTCAGAAAACCCGGGAAAACAGCAACCAGAAAGTGAATTGAGCACTGAAGGGAGGAAAATCAATGCAGAATGACAAAGAAAGCCCAATGGACATGCATGGAGAAAGCGAGAGAAAACACCTGTGCATAATAGGCCAGAGAGAGACCAAAAATTACGTTGTTAACAGGCAGTGACCTTGTGAAATGGGCACACAGTGGCAAAAGAGAAGGAGTTTCGAAACCCGAAAAGAAACAATGTTTCGGAGTAATCTAATGAAAGATTCTAAATGTCTGATGGCACCTAAAAAACTAGATTCCAAGAGTTTAAAAAAATCTTATTTACATCCCAGCCAGTATCGAGCTCAGCAGTGTGTTTAGCACAAGCTGTAAATCACTTTCTTCCCATCATGTACACAGGCCTGAGAATTTAGCATTTAGATGTTCTAATGACCTAAACTGCTCTCAGGGAAGAATTTCTACCTTAATCCAAAAGTTGATGGTCCCAGATAGAGAGATCTGTTTTCCACTGCAGCTTGACAAATCTGGCAGCTCTGCTGATGGTCAGCTTGACTCAGGAGCCAATCCACCTTTACCTTCTGGAAACTCTGTGGGGAAATGTAAAATTAAATGACGGGAGTGAGGGCCTTCCCCCCTGCCCCAGGTTCTATTGCAAAAAGAAAACGCTAAGTGGTATATGGTTGTGCTTTGGGAACTTGCTTTATTACTGCGCAGGTGACAATATCCTAAAGTGTTGTGGGTCAGCCTGATCAAGCTGATCCCGATAAGGTTGAAAGTGATGACAATAATCAGGAAGCATTTGACACAGGGCCTTGGCCGCAACCCACCAATGACAGCGGGATTGCAAAAGCTGCTGCAGCCCCTCCAACAAAGGTGCTGTCATTGGAAGACAGTGTTCCAGAGGCCCAGGATCAAGGCTTGGATGAGATTCCCCAGGCGGCTTCACACACACCCCATCCTCGAAGCTGCAGGAACGCTGGCGGCAAATGGCGCAGCATGCATTTAGCACCTCGGCGGCACCTGGGGCTAACAAGACAGGACAATCATCCACTCACTAGCTCAACATGTTCCAGCTGTGCATCTAGTATAAATGAGGAAGCGGGAGACGAGCAACAAGTCACCAAACCTCAGACTCTGTGACCACTGCTCTAGACTCTATTCTGCTCCTGTGACCCATGGACTGATTCTTGACTCTGACTTCTGGATTTTTCCTAACTGCGTTAGTGAATTACTTTGGACTGCTAGACCTTGTTTCTTGGATAATCCTCTGAAATTAGTTTTGCCTTTCCGGTAACTGACTTCTGGCCCAAACTCTGACCCTGACTTTGGAACTCTGTTTCTCACCTGACCATGCCCCCAGTCAAAGGGACAAAATTGTAGAGCTCCTCTTAGGTGTGTGCTGCAAAAAAAAAAAAAAAAAAGAGTGCAAGCAGGGTAGAATTTTTTCCCACTGGCAAAAATCGATAGAATTCCAAGGTTTGTTTTATGCCCTTTTCTATTTATGGAAAGAAAAGTGTAAGTGGTAAGTGGTAAGTGGCTGTGTGTTGGGTACAATGTTTAATACTGTGGAGATTATAATATCATAAAAGGAGAAATTTACAGAATTATTTTATATGTATTCTGTCAAAAAAGTGCAATGAGGGTGTTAGATCGCCGCTAACAAAGATCCGGAGAGTGATTTCAACAACAGTGATCAGCTTTATTGTAGGTATGAACAAGCGCTTGAAAGAAGTCATAACCAGAACAACTTAACATTGGGAGCTAGGCTCCTTTTAAACATTCCCGGGCTAACGTAGCCACGCCTATTTACAATAAACAACCACTGAGGTTGTGCAGATAACGTCCAATGAAAGTCCTTCCCTCGCAGGGAATTGGTACAGTTCTGATTGGTCGCTGTTGTGGAGCGGCCAATAGCAAGTTGGCTCGGAGGAGCCTTCCTCTGGCTCGAGCTTATCATGGAGAGTTAATGCAGCGATTCATGTAAGCCTTTTCGAATACACCACAGAGGGTGTAATTCCTCCTTTGCAGATTATTTCCAAAAGGTGTGTGAAGTTCCAAGCGGTCTTTGTTTAAATTGACTAGAACAAAACTACACCTGAAGTTGCCTTGTGTGGAAGAAGCATTGGCTGCGGTCACACGGAGCATTAGCCACCCTAGAGAGACCGAAGATAGGCGGATTTTCCGGGCGCGATCTCACCGCCACATATGGGAAGCGTAGAGCTCCCGTGGCTCAACCGAGGCTTCCCTCCGAAGATGCGCGGCAAAAAACTAGTACCTCGGAGGTACTAGTTTCCGGAAACCGCGGGGCAAGGGCGGGCGTCTGATCGCGTTTCCGGTGGCATCCGGCGTCCGCCCATGTCCCCTCGCAAACAGGTCATTTTCCCCCCAAGGCTCCACAGATGCGCACAAGCACCCAACGGAGCATGCGCACACTTCAGTTTTAAAAAGTAAACAAAAAACCAAAAAAAACCCGTTTGCCGCCCCGCCCCGCTTCTTTGCCTGTGGTGTGATTGGCACCTCCACGGGACCTCAACCGGATGTCTGATCTCGCAGTCGCACGTCGCACGTTAGTTTGCCCCGGGGCAAACAGCCACGCTTCCCCCCCGCATTTTCCAGTCCGTGTGACCGGGGCCATCTACTATCAAGAGCTTAGATTTGTAATAGAGCTAAGACAGGAATCTTCTGGTTCGAATCTCTGTTTTGCCAAAAGCTTACTACGTGGCATTTGACAAGTCGTAGAATCTCAGCCTCTCACTTTAGTAACAGGGTAATAGTACAGGCCTACCTTACAAGACTGTTTCAAGAGTTACTGAGCTGAAGTGACCTGAGCACTTTGGAGTTGAATGGAACATATAACAAATATCAACATATACTAGCAAAATAGATGTAGTTGTGAACGATGCGTACAGTGAGATATAGGGTTACCAACCTCTAGGTGGGGCCCGGAGATCTCCCAGAATTACAACTGGTCTCCAGACTACAAAGAACAGTGCCCCGGAGGAAATGGCTGTGCTGGAGAGTGCACTGTATGTGGCATTAGACCCCACCAAGATACCTCCCCTCCTCAGGCGTCACTCCCAGTTTCCCAACCCAGAGCTATCAGCCCTGGATAGTTCATGGTCTTCCAACAGGGTGCATTTGCAATGCATTCCCTTTAGATACAGAGGCATTATATAGCTGTATATTTTTATTCCACGCTTCATCCAAAGAGCTTAGGGTGGCACATAAGACTCTTCCTCCCCAACTTTATCCCCACAACAACTCCATATTGCTCCCATCTGCAGAATATTTGTTGATAAGATCTGCCCAGCCCAGTATCATAGAATCACAGAGTTGGAAAGGACCTCCAGGGTCATCTAGTCCAACGCCCTGCACAATGCAGGAAATACCTCCCCACTAGCCCAGTGACCCCTGCTCCATGCCCAGAAGATGGCCAAAAAAACAAACAAAACAAACAAACAAACCCTCCAGGATCCCCAGCCAAACTGTCATATACTCCCTGTTTATTAGGGGTAGGTAGGGTTTCCAAGTCCCTTTAAACTCACCGGCGGGGGAGGCTCCGGATGTGTGCGCAGCACATCGACGGAAGTGACATGCGACGTCACTCACGTTGGGGGCGTGGCCCAGATCGTCGGGGGGGAAGCCATATGGTTTTCCCCCCACGATCTGGGCCACACCCCCAACGTGAGCGACATGGAGGTGATGCAGCTTTGGGGGGCGGAGTTCCCCCCGGGGCCCGATTCCGCCGCTGTGGAAATCGGGCCTCCAACGTGGGGGTTTCCCCGCCCCCCGCCCCCACTTGGCGGCCCACGGGGGAGGTAGGCCCATCTTTTTTTTGGGGGGGGAGGTGTTATGGATACCTTTGTAACATTTTGTGAGTTCAAGTTTGAGTTAAATATGGGGGGGTGCATCTTGACTCCAATGCCTATGCATTTCAATGCACCTGGACACCCAATGGCAGTGTACGGTTTCTGTTTTGGCCCCACACACACACTACACACACTTCAGTGCCCATCCAGGCTGTAAATGTGGCTGAATGTATTTCAGCTGCAGCAAGAACAATCAGATCTGGTATAAGATGAAACAATTCAACCTTTTTAAAGGTAACTGTTAGGTTTGTGTGGTGGAAGGTATATATTGCAAGGACTTTCTTACAAAAACCACCCCTGGAAGGTAGTTGCAGAATAAATTAACATAACTTGAGGTCGAGAAGAAGCTCTGTGTGGGGGTGGGGAGGCACGCTCAGAGATTCTTGGTGTGAGAATGGGTACTGCAAATTCACAAGTTGTAGAGTAGTTAGAATGTCAGACTAGGACTGGGAGACCCAGGTTCAAACCACCCGCACTGCCATAGAAGTTCAGTGGGTGACTTTGAGTGACTCTGTCTCAGCCTAACCTCTCTCACAGGAAGGACAAAATGGAGGAGGGAACCATGTATGCCACCCTGAGCTATGGATAAAAAGGAACCTAATAAATAAATGTATCCCTACATTCACCTGTGAGATGTTGGGGCATATTCAGTCTGAGGAGTGGAAGCTAGCCCGTAGCTAACATGGGGCCCACGGGGCCTGGTCCCCTAGTGTTTCTTCTGGGCCCCCTCCCTCCAGGGCTGCCCCCAAGGTGCTCCAACTGACCACCTGCACTGTACTTTCATTTCATTAGCTGGTGCCCCCCCCCCGAGGCCCCCTTCCAAAGAATTCCCTAGCTACGGGGCTGAGTGGAAGGCACATGTTTCTTTCAGTGCAACAGTTTCCTGAAGGGCTGCACATTACTTTCCTCCAAGGGAATGCTGCCCACTTAAATTGGAGACAGTAAAGAGGGCACATGCAGGAAAACTCTTTGGATCAGAACAGAACTAAACCTCCTTCCTGCTCTGAGGTGATCCCAGCCTCTGAGAATGAAGCCTACTACTTATCTGTGACACCCTGTCCCTTAATGTCCCCATCCTTTTAATGAGCCATGCTAAGGATACATGCACAGTCCCAAAATCTGAGTTATTCCCAGGTTACACAAGAGGCAAAACTGCACATCGTAAATCATCCAAGTAACAAATTCATCAATGGTTGCAAATTTGTCAATAAAATAAAATAAACACTGGCATTCAGACTATGATCCACGACTTCTTCCAGTGGTGGCTGCATTTCCCTAGAAGCCCTTAAACTGCAATGAACCAGCTGCAGGAGCATGTTTGGTAGGTTGCAAGCCTTCAGGTTGGGCTTGGAGTTCTCTGAGAATTACAACTGATCTTCATAGGTTACTTCATAGGTTACCCCTGGAGAAAATGGCAGCTTCTGAGGGTAAACACGTATGGTATACCTTCGATTCTGGTGATATCCTGTACCAAATTCCCCCATCCATGGGCCCAAATGCCCAGGAATTTCTCAGGCAGGCCTAATGCTAGATATTTTCCAGAAAGCACCTTACCCTTCTGTCTAGAACATGCCCCACAACCTTCTACAGTGCACAGGGGACCCACAACTTACATAAACAAGGCTTTCCAGCAGATAAGCCAATGTGGAAAAAACCAGGGCCCAAGCGAAATTTCTCCAGGCACACATTGCAGCAAAAGCTAAAGGGAACCCTGCAGCACCTTGAAGCTGGACAGATAGATTTATTGTGGTATTACTTTTCCTGGAGAAGAGCCCACGTCATCCAAGGAAGCAGGCTATTGTGCACAAAAAAAGAAATACTGCCATAAATCTGTCAGTCTTTTAGATGCCACCAAGACTCTCTCTGTTGTTTTGTAAAGGCTGGTGCAGTATTTAAAGCTGATTCCCAGAAGGCCTTGAACAAGGAGGTTTCATAGCTGGAATCTGGAAGCAAAATCTGCATATGCTGGGTCTAAATGAGGTTTGCGGTAGTTAGGACGCTGTATCTCAATTGATGCATTTAATTGTTTAGCAATTGTCTCAGTGCTATTCAGATTAGGCTTGCCATTTGTTTGCCCCCAGTGGCTAAACTACCACCCTTGGATCCAATACCCCATCCATGAGAAAGTGAGGAGCGGGAGAAAAAATGGCCAAAAGTGACCTCCACAGTGATGATCTGGGGATTTTCCCATGTCTCTGTACCATAGAGAGTAAGAGAAATCCCAAGAGAGTCACCTGGAAGTGCCATCACATCCTCCCCAAACGAACCACCATCCCCAGACACACGGCCCTCAGAATCTCCAGGCCTTTGTGGAGGAAGTTCTGGCAGCCCTAATTCAAATGTCGCGAACAAGCTGCCTTGTGATGGGCATCACCCTGCTTAATGACTGGGCCTGCACACTCCTATGTCCTTCTCCTTTCTCCCAGGGTGTTAGGTACACTGAGGTGGCTCCAATTTTTTGTGAGCTCTGAATGCTGGCACCTCAAGCAATGGAGGTTTGTTCCTTTCCCAGGAACTGGGATAATTAATCACAGTTTCATCCTCAGTAGGGATTTGATTTTCTGGGAAAGAAGCAAACCTACATTTATTAAGGTAACCACATTCAATTTATTTACAGTATTTATTTCCCATCTTAGACTCAAAGCGGTGAACAAAGCAACAAGTTGCAAACACATAAAGAAACATCAAAACAATCACCAAGGTGAAAATAAATACCAAAGGTCTGCAAGGTTTGCTGGGTCTACAAAAGAATTTGCCCTCCACCAAATACCTTCTGAAATAAAACCATTTTATGTGCTTTTCTGAATGTAGAAAGCATTATGCAAAGTGGAGTTAGGCTGAGACTCCCATTTTCAGTCTTTGTGCACGCATGCAAGGGAGAGGAAGAAGGGAAGAGGGATCATGTGACCCAGCTGTTGATCAGGTTCATGTCAAGATGGTTTGTGACATCTGGACTGAATAGGGTTGCCAGCTCTGCATTGGATAACACCTGGAGACTCTGGGGGTGGGATCCGCGAGAGGGCAGGGTGTGGGTAGGGCAGGGGCCTCAGCATGGCACAATGCCTTCAAAGCAGCCATTTTCTCCAGGGGAGCTGCTCTCTGTCAGGGGAGATCAGTTGTAAAAGCAGGAGATCCCCAGGCCCCACCTGGAGGCTGGCAACTATGGAACTGAACCCAAGTCTCACTGTTGTTTCTGAACCTAAACAGAATGTTGCAGAATGTACATGGGAGTGCGACAGGTTTACCAGCGTCAAACTGGGGCCTCTAGTTCTCCTGGAATTAAAACTGAGCTCCAGCCTACAGTTCCTCTACAGGAAATGGCAGTGTTGGAAGCCAGACTCTATGTTACATCATAGGGTAGGAGAAATGGAAGATGCAGCTATGGAGGGTGGGTGCCTGCCAATCTTGGCCCTCCCCAAGCACCAACCCCGAATCTCCAGGAACTTCCCAAACTAGATATGGCAACAGGAGAATGAGGTTGCACTGCAGCTAGCCCTGCCCCCAGATATTTGCATATGAAGACAAAAAACTGTGTGTACAAGTGTGTGCCCATAGACTTTGGCCTGATCTGCATCTAGCATTTGCTCTGCTGTTTTACCAAACGCACACTGGAACAGAAGTATGTGTGATTGAGGACCTCCTTTTTATAGAGTTTCTGACTGCACATACAGTGTTTGACCTTGTCTGCGCAATATGTCTATGTGTGTGGGCATCTAGGGGTTAGTCCAGCTAGCCATGACCCTTCTCCTGGTTGACATACATGGAATGCCTGTGCTTTGAACAACTGAACAGGTCCATGGCGTCAGAAGTGTTCACAAATTTCTGGCAGCTACATCAGAAGCATGTGCCTCTGGCAGCTACAATCAGAAGCAAGTAATGAGTAGCCACCAAAATTTTTAAAACACTGCACAAAATGGCTGCTCTGATTATCCCACAATAAAAAGCTGTACACACAGCACGCACATATATATCTCTAGTAGGAAACCTTTCTGAAAGCTAGAGGAGGAAATTTAATCTCTCCAGGGCAGCCTCAGGGCAAATAAAAAGCTTTTTCAAGGGGCTCCTTTATCCTAAGTAGTCAAAGAAGAGGCCTTAAAACTATGCCATATGCTCTTACATGGACCCTGTCCATGTCCTATCACAATCCTCCCCCCCAGAAATGTTGTGTTTGAGCACCACAAATACACCAACAAGGGATGAGGGTGTAGGGGGGGGGGGGGGGGGGGAATGCAAGGAACTGTGTGAGGCCTGCTCCCACATAGCGATTTTCCCTGCACGGAAAGCAGGAAACTCCACAGTAAAGGAGACCATCCAGACAACACTGTGCCCAATCTGTTATGTCTTCATCTGTATTACATCCCATGTAAAGCTTAAGACCTGGACAAGGATTGTAAGCTGGAACAATCCTATTGGCTAATATATGAATAAACTAATCAGAGTGCATCGAAATGTTCAGGAGGGAACCGATCTGATTGGATGTTATCCTTGTAATGCCATTGGTCCTTAACTGTTCTAGGGCATGGCTACTCCAGCCCTGGATAGTTTAGAAGGAACCCTGCTCCACTGTTTGTTGTTGTGTGTTCTTCACTGTTCCTGTTTGAAACCAATAAGGCTGATTCACTGTTACTTACGAGATGGCATTGAGTCAATTCTTAATACAATCTTTGCATGACATGGCCTGGTTTGCATCCCCCCCCTTACTCCAGAGAAAATATAAATTTTTTCTCTGAAGTAAATGGGAAGTTATGGGCCTGCTGTGGATAGAATGTCCATCAGGATGCTGCACTGCAGTGCAGACACGCAGAGCTAAGTTAAGCTCCACCTTCAGAATGGCAGTGCAAATCTTCCCTCCCCCCCAGCCTTTTCCCTGCCAAGACACACTAAAGTTACTGCTCAGCTTGGTTCAGAAAGGGAAATTGAGGTGCAACAGGGGTTACAGGGTGTGGGTGTGCACCCTGTGAAATTGTGTCTGCACTTTCCCACAGGTGAGATGGGAAAGGGGTCAGGGGCTGGCGGCAGTGAGTTACTCAGGAATGGGGGGGGGTTGGTTCCGATTATTTCCACCTGTTCCCATGCTGCATCCTGATGCTGGTGTTTGGGGGGCAGGAACATGTGCTCACGCCCCCAATTTGGATGCAAAGCCTAAGGGTGACATGATTAGAGATGAGCTTGTGTCCAGTGCTGATGTGATGAGGGAAAAGGGACTGAACAAAGGATTGTGCAGGAAGCCTGACCTAAGCTGGCAAAAGGCAACAGATATCTGTAGAGAGTCACAGGCCATGGAAATGGAAATGATGTCTGCAGCAAGCTTTGAGAAATCTGTCCAGGCTGTAGCTCAGGAAGTTTGGAGTAAAGTGTCTCCTTGGCACACACAGAGCCCAAACTAGGAAACAAAGAACTTGCTGTAATAAATCACAGCTTCTATGGGCTGGATGATTCTGGACAAAGCAAAGTATCACAGAACAGCAGAAGGACTATGGAACTCAGTCTGGGTTTGATTGTGATAGGATGGCTTCTCTATGCAATTGCTCAGATGAACCAGATTTATAGGGCCAATTAGAATCTCTTTGGGCACGGTTCTTCCACACACCTTTCCTCCCTCTGCATTTTCACCACTGTGGAGTCAGTTTATTTTCTTCTGAATATGCCTTCAATAAAGAGGATTTTGAAGGGAGGGTGTTGTTGTCATCAGTGGTGTTATTTGGAGTGTCACAACACCACCACCACCCCGTTTTTAAAAACAGCACTAAAAATCTCCCTTATATATAAAAGCCGAATTGTGGTGGCACTTCCCTAGAACATTCCACACACTCCGGAATTGGTTGGGGCCCTGGTGTGTCACTCAGAATCTGTCCCTATCCACTGGCTGCATTGCTTGAGTCTCGCCTCCAACATTCTAAACAGTTTGCTGTCCCCCCCCCCATAGCCAGTCAGAACACAGAGGTTATTTGCATATGTAGCCTCACTGGCCTTTGCCTCAGAGCTCAGAGGTCGTTTGCATATGCGACTTGATTGGCTTTTGCCTCTAACATTCTAAGCAGTTTGCTCTTCTGAGGTAAAATGCGTCCAATCTCCAGGTGAGGGCTGGAGATCACTCAGAATTACAACTTCTTTCCAGATGGCAGAGATCAGTTCCCCTGGAGAAAATGGTGGCCTCTGTATCCTTATATGCTGCTGAGGTGGCCCCCGTATGACAGCCAATGTGACGTAGCAGTTAGGGCTTCAGAGCATGGGAGAGGCTCCAGGTGTGTGTGGGGTGGAAAGCTGAAGAGTGAGGGGGAAATAAAGGTAGGTTGATGATTGGCTGGGAAGGAGATAGGGTTGCCAACTCCAGGTGGGAAATTCCTGGAGATGTGAGGGATGGAGCCTGGAGAGGGTGAGGTTTCAGGAGGCGTGGGACCTCGGACAGGTACAAAGCCATAGATTCCACCCTCCAAACCAACCATTCCCTTCTGGGGAACCATCGTTGCCAATCTCCAGGTGAGGGCTGGAGATGACTCAAAATTATAACTGTTCTTTAGGTAGCAGAGATGAATTCCTCTGGAGAAAATGGCGGCCTCAGTGTCATTATACCCTGCTGAGGTCGCCACAGCAAATTGACACTGAGTGTCCAAGGCCAGGGCACCCGCCCAGAGCCTCTTTCTAGAGGCCGTTGTATTTATTTCTGCAACGGACCTTTTTCCTAGTATTGATATATTGTTTGAGTGCTTTAACAAGAAACTTAGGAGATTTCAGGTACGTCTTAACTAAAAGATCAGCAAGACTGCACAGACTACACTGCAAGACAGCTTGCTTATCATTCTCAGGCCTGGAATAGTGAACTACAATGGATTAGTTCTGGACAGATTTTAGAGCACATGCTCAGTTCATGCAGAGTGGGACTAAGGACCAACAGGTCTAGCCAAAGCCCTGTGTAAACCAAGTATGCTGTCTAGAACATGCATCAGAATCCTTTGTAGTGTGCAGAGATACCAAGGCAAATGCACAAGGATTTTTAGGCAGACACGTCACAATGGCAAGAGAGTCCCCTGAAGTACAAAGGATGTTCTAATCCATTCCTTTCCCCATAACCAATTAAACCTGAACTAGTTGTGATTTTGGCTTCAGCTTTCTTTTTATTGTTGCTCCACCATATTTGTTCTTACAATCTTCCTAAACTGTCTGGGATGAAAGGTAGGATATAAACATTTTAATTAACTAATAAACCAGTGCTGCAATCCTTATACGTTAACATGCTTGAAAACTAGTACTACTTCTTCTACTTCTCCTCCTCCTCCTTCTCTGGTATTTTTGGTACTTTTGAGACCAATATTTTTCTGCCAGTGGCAATGTTTTCTTGTTCCATGTAATCTGTGATTTGTATTGATGTTAGAAAATTCTTTGTAATAATTAATATAATCCTTGGTTATTTGTTTAAGCCTTCTGTTTTATGCTGAATGAACCACAAAAAATAGGGTTGGATCCAAAAGTGTCCTTCCATTCATGAAGGAAAATTTCTCTAAGAATTGGAGGTTTCCTACAGATCTAAGTCAAGATTCACATGCCTTGTTGCTGTTTCTATGCATTATTAGAAGGAAAGGCTAGTATTTCATAATTTTCTTTTCCATTTCCTATTACAGTGACAGAACCAAAAGAGACTCAAACACAGGTGTGATTTAAATCTGCACCTACCAATTAGACACCCCCTAATCAATGCTCCCTCTAAGCTCTGGAGTCTTGTGAGCAAAAATTCTACTTTGTGAGCTACTGCAATAAAGTTGTGAGCGAGTGGTTTGGCTGCTACAGAAATTAGTTTGTTCTGGAGCCATCCTTCCTGAGCTAAGACAAAAATGCATGAGCCAGAGGCTAAAAAACTGAGCTAGCTCACACTAGCTCAGCTTAGAGGGAACACTGGCACTTACCCATTCTCATTTCCAGGCTCCACCTTGAAATTAGTTCATCCTGTTTTGCGTTGGTCCCCCTAACTCTGGTTTCTGTTCTGCTGGGATTTGTCCTTTGATTATGGGGCTGCTTCTGTTTTCATTTATGATTAACCAACTCACATTTTAGTTGATTTAATCTACTGGGTCTGAAACTATTAAAAGCTGAAACCTTACTGTGCAGACCCTTGGTTGCTTTTGTTGTAGCATTAATCTTGCTCCTAACATGGACAGCAGGTTGCGCATAGGAGTCAAATAGAATTCTCTCCTTCCCACTCAATGCTGCCACTATATTGGGTAAGCTGCACTGCTAGGCCACTCTATCCAACCTGGCGCAGTTCCGCAGGGCCTGCAAGACGGAGCTCTTCCGCCAGGCCTTTGCATAGGAGCCGCCGTCGTCACTGTACCACCACCGAGTTGCCATCTTCGATGGTGGATTAGATCTGGAGGTGAGCTGGCCCTGGGCAGACGCCTAGTCAACCGAAGATAGGGCTGCCAACTCCCCCGGTAGGGCGGAAATCCCCCGCCCCGGAGGCTCCGTTCCCAGACGCCAGGGAATTGGGGCCCGGGGGGAACCCCACCCCAGCGTGCGCGTCACCGGAAGTGACGTCGCACGCTGGGGGCGGGGCCACGCCATTTGAGGGGAAAACTTTGTTTTCCCCTCAAATGGCGTGGCCCCGCCCTCTTGGATTAGAAAACTTTACATCAATGAGCACCGCACTTTATTTAATGATTGTTTTATACTGTTTAATGATTGCTTTTATGTTGTTTTAACTGTTGTTATGGCAATTGCCTCTGTTGTAGCCGCCCTGAGCCCGTTGGGGAGGGCGGGATACAAATCTAATAAATAAATAAATAAATAAATAGGTGGGGCCTGGAGTTCTCCTGGAATTACAACAGATTTCCAGACTCCAGAGATCAGTTCCCCTGGAGGAAATGGCAGCTTCAGAGTACAAATTCTATGATATACCATAGATTCTGAGTGTGAAATCCCTCCCCAGATCCCCCCCAGGCACGGCCCCCTAATCTCCAGGAATTTCCCAAGTCAGAGTTGGCAACCCTACACCATCATGGCCATGCCATTTTAGATTTAACAGAGACTATCTGTCGTCTCCTCCCCCAGGCCTCATACAACCCAGTCCTACTTCTGTAGTATTATGTGTCAAAGTGCTCAGAGAGGCATCCGATTTAAGAACTTAAAAATGAATTACCTTTTCTTGGACTACCTGCTAAAAGAAAACAGGGTGTAGAAAAAACCCACTGGAGAAAATCAGTGAGGAAAGAAAGGAAAATCTAATGAAATAAGGGCAAGCTAGTATCTCCTTATATATAATTGAATAGTGGGTGCCAAAGTTCTAATTCTAAAATGCACTCCCTTAGTGTATGGCTGATGGCACTGCTCCTCAGCATATATTGCCACCAATCAGAAGGCAAAGCCCGGGTCCCGCCCACACCACAACTGCTGCGACAACCTGGTCTTTTGCATATGGAAGCTG
>NW_015176483.1:447711-475546 GCF_001447785.1 Gekko japonicus
CTTTCCCTTCTTTGCTGAGACTGTGGACTCTTTCTTTATTTATGGAATTCTGATCTAACTCTGATCTTAAGGGCTTAAACGCAGTTCAGTCTGTGAAAGTGACAGGTATATTTATATGCCTGCTGAGGTAATATTAATTGAACTGCTGCTATATCTGACATCTCGGCCTTGGCTGAAAGAAACATACTTAAAACACCCCCCTCCTTAAATGAATCTTTATAAAGTAAATTTATGACTTTCTTGAGTCCTATTAAAGTATGCCAACTGCTAAGTGAATCTGCTATCTACATTAAAGCAAAGTGATTCTCACAGTCTGATTCTCAGTTTGTTGCTGTATACTTTAATATCACATAGAGCACACAGCTTTTCTCAAGAACGTAGCTTTAATTAATGTAGGGTTTTTTAAAAAAAAAATCCATAGTCTTCACCCTTTTAAAGCCCACCATTAATCCAAACCTTTGTTTTTACATAACATCCCTCCCCTTCTGTCTAGATGGGGTGCCTAGATGTAAAGAAAGATGGGGTGTTGGCATATTGTAGTGGAGAGTCATGCCAGGACCAGGAAGTTCCAGGTGCAAATCCACTCTCATCCCTGAAGCTCTCTGAGTGACATTGGGCCAGTCATACACTCAGCCTGATCTACCGCACAAGGTTGTTGCAAGGACAAAATGGAGGAAAGAAGAACCATATACTCTGCCCTGAGGTTCATGGAGGGCCGGTGGGATAAAAGGGTAGATGGGTAGACAATTATTATTTAGCATTCAGCTAATGCTTCAGAATCTTCAAAGCTCTTCTTGAAGTAACTCTTGCAACAACCCTGTAAAGGAGGTCAGTACTATTAACTCCCACATTGCCGATGGGAGCGTTGAGGCTGAGAAGGACAGAGAGTGGCTTGCCTAAAGCTGACGGCTTCAAAAGGGAATTAGATAAGCATATGGAGCAGAGGTCCATCAGTGGCTATTAGCCACAAGGTATAGATAGGGGCTCTGGGGCAAGTGATGCTCTGTCTTCTTGGTGCTTGGGGGGGGGGGGTCAACAGTGGGGGGGCTTCTACTGTCCTGGCCCCATTGGTGGACCTCCTGATGGCACTGGTATTTCTGGCCACTGTGTGACACAGAGTGTTGGACTGGATGGGCCTTTGGCCTGATCCAACATTGGTGTCTCTTATGTTCTTATGTTTATGTTCTGTGATCCAAACCCTTTTCCAGGCCCGCCTTTGGGTCCTGTCAAACTAGGGCTGTCAGGCATCCTGCCAGCCACCTTTAATTTCAGTATTGTTGCACTGTGGCATCAGTTCTGGGGGGAACCAGAAGGAATGTTCAGATCTCTAGAAACTGACATAAACCATAGAATTTACAATAGAGTTTCACTATAGAGTTTCTGGCTTCCTAGAGCTCCCTGACGTCACTTCCAGGTCTCTCCTAGGAAGTAACAGCATGGTGCACACAGTGCCCCCCCATCCCTGCTCCCCACATTCCTACCAATTGCTTGACATGGCCTGGTAACCCTGTATCAGACCATGTCTATACTGGGAGGTTTTTGTTTCAAGGTCACAATGATTTTTGAAAATTAATTGTCAGGGGTCCTGATTTAAGTCAGGACCATGGTGCATGGGAAGAGAGGGATTAAGCTGTTCCCACACATACCATTTTCCCAAACCAAAACAGTCCCAAGGACCCATTTTTATCTCAGATTGGGGCAATTTACATGTTACATTGTACTGTATTGTATGCATAGATAGAGGTTTAATTTTATCATGTTTTATTATTTTATCTTTTATGCTGTAAGCCACCTCCAGTCCATCTCTGAAGAGGAGGAACATAAATGTAAATAAATAAATAAATAAATAAGAACAGCACATAAAATGTGTACAAAATGCATACAATGCAGACAAAAAGAAATTAGAGAACGTTTGCTTATCCTTATAAACCAAAAGCTAAAAATATGGCTAATGGCTGAAAGAAATCCAGTAGGTAAACAGAATATAGTATCCTTGTAAGAATGTGCAGGGTGGGAGGAATAGAGAATTACTTTCAGAGGAAATGGGATCATTTTTACGACGTATTAGAATCAATAGGTGGACCAATTAATTTCTGAAAGGTGTGTTTTCCCCCCATATCATTTATTTATAATATTCAGTTTCTCATTCTCCTTGTTAAAAATACCAGAGACAGCTAATAGTATTGTATGAGTTATTAATTTTGTTCTGTTTCTCAATTGTGATGAGAAACAGATTTAAACAAATACTTGTATGAAAAGGAATGGGGCATGTACACCTGCACCAAGTAAAATTCTCTCTTCTATGAACTATCAACAGGTATAGGGTGCCTTTTTAAGTTTTCTATCCAGCTTACCTACTCAAGAGGTGCAGCAGTGGTTCCCTACCCTCAATGGTGGTAAAGAGTTATGAAAAGTTTCTGTTTTTCATTATTGCCAGCTAGTTGTGTCCAGGAATAGACTGGGAAGTCCAAATGGCCAAGGAACAAGCGAAGCTACGTGGCTCCAACCACTCAGCTCAGCAGTGCAAACAAAGTAGTCGTAGCTCACTCATTAACTACTATTAGCTCACCCATTGCTTCTTCCTGAAAACTGGCTGCAGAGTGGGAAAAGACAACTGTTGAATTGACACCCATTACTATTGCTGATGAACAGTCTAGGCAAGTGCCCCAAGGCTCTGTCAGAGTTGCTAGAGTTTTATTGCTCCTGACCACTAGTGGCCCTCACAGCAGTGACCCACTGGGAAATTTCCCTGTAAGTTAAATGGCCTTGCCCTGCTGTTACCCTCTCCCCAGCAACTGGTATTCAGAAGTACACTGTCTCTGAATATGGAGGTTTCATGTACCTGTCATAGCTATCAATTAACAATAGCCCTATCCTCCATGACACTAAAACTAGTTGTGTTTGCAATCAGTGTGGCTTCAAGGTATTTAATGTGAGATTGATTGTCCTACTCATTTGTGGGGACATTACCAAGTTTTGCAGCACTCACCATTTCTGTTTTAAAAAATTCCCATTTCTGATATGTACAGGATTTTTCTTTTTAATGGCGGATCATTCATTTCCATGAGAACTAAATTTCATTTTGGCTGGATTGGGGGGGGGTATACTAAACTGTTCATATGTATAATAATCCTTCATTTTAAAAAAAGCTTTGTGTGTATCTACCATGTTTCTTGAATGTATGGTAGTGTTCTTATAATCCTCTTATCGCTAAATATGTTTGATCTTTCAGGCTATCCGGTGCACTCTGGTGAACTGCAGCTGTCAGCATTTTAAACCTGGGAAAATAAACCAGCGACAATGTGACCAGTGTCGACATGGATGGGTAGCACATGGTAATAAAGCTCAAGCCACAGAGACACACACTACCATTTACCTAATCACAAACTAGATGTGCAAACTGAACAACTGTTAGATCAGTGTCTCTGTTCAGTCTACAGTGTATTAACAGAGCTAAATGCAACATCTCACTGGTAGTGTCCATAGAGCCACATAAGAACAACTTCAAACACACCAAACACATTTGGATCCCCATCTTCTTCAACAGTATTACTAGTAACAATTCAACTTATAATATTTTCCGCATTGTAAAATACTGTCTTCGATCCAGCAGAGAATTTCTGCAAAAAGAAGGGAGAATGTTGGCTAATTCCCACGTCCTACTTTAGACCTCTGACTCCCCATTTGGGGGTGGGATATTTTGGGCTGCAGAGGGAGGGGAAGGAAACCAATGTTGTTAGTTAACTGCAACACTGCTACAGCTTAAACAATCTATGTTTCATGGTTATAACATATCTGGTAACATTTTCTAACACCTCAAGGGCTTTGTTTATCTAAACATTTTCACACTCAACATAATATAACTTGGCACTCTGTTTGTTTTTTAATTTTCCTTTCAGCTTTAAGCAAACTAAGGATCCCCAATCTATATCCAACAACCCAGGTAGAAATAGTCCAGTCCAATGTGGTTTTTGATATAAGCAGCCTCATGCTGTATGGAACCCAAGCTGTTCCTGTCCGTCTCAAAATACTCTTAGATCGACTTTTCAGTGTCCTAAAGCAAGAAGAAGTAGTACAGATTCTCCATGCACTCGACTGGACTCTTCAAGACTACATACGTGGATATGTCTTACAGGTAAAATGAGTAATACTTTTTCAGAAGTGGATGACCAAAGTAATATCACCAAACATCATAATGTTTGCATAACAGGAATATATTGCATTGATCTTTTGTGATGGAATATATGGGGGATATTTTGAATTAGAAACCTGCATCTAAAGAATTGGCTAGTTAGTCCAAATCATTATGGGAAAATAATGCCTCACCACCTTGCTCATTCGCAATTGCTTGCTGCCTGAGTTGCCAGTCTCTTCTGCCATATGCCTCGAATCTCCTTCACCTACTTTTTCCTTGGATTCCTTTTTGCAAGTACAATGATGACTACTCTGTACCCTTTCTTGAGCCACTTTCTCTCTGGGCAACTTGCCTTCCAAAATTATTCCTGTTTGTATGGTTTCTGAGATGTTTTAATCCCAGACAAACTGATAACTTCCCATTCCCTCATGAAAGGTTCACTGCAAATATTCTGACACTTTTATTTCCCAGGGTATTGAAATGTCTGCAGATATTCTATAGTATCTCAGCACCTCAGCCAGTGTCAGAGGCTTTGCTGTCCCAAGTACAATTAAATATAGATATTCATAATATTTTAATGGTTCAGATGATGTCACTTTGAATTCTGCTGGAATCAATACTGTTACGCAAGGGCTCTGAGGGTAGTTCTGTATGTTTATTCAAATGCCCATCCTTGCTCTTCAGTCTGCATTCTCATTTTAATGTAAAGTAATGCTATGATTTACGTTATGACACAAATAAATATTTAATGGTACTTGATAATTTTGCTTTTTAGTGTTAGGATTAAAAAATATGGACTCAATTACCTTGAACCTTTTGACATGAAAAATTTATGATGATACGTTCATCATCTTAGAAAACTCTTGCATGCACTGTGAAAACTCTCTGTAGGCCATCAAATACATGTTCTGTGATAAAATATTTATCGTAGTTATTGGGAAAAGTTAGGTATGGCTGGAGTTTGAAAGAACTCCAACACTCTAGTGTAATTACAGCTGTGCTCTGTGAACACTGGCGAAGAATCGATACAGATTCATTTGTTCTCTGATCTTAGTTGCTTGGAAGATTATGAAACTTGTAGTGAAAGAATACTTGACTTAAATGTGGAACTAAATCACTTTCTGATTGCTCCGTCTCTTTGCTTTATGCTTGCATTTTGTTTCACTGGTGCACATCTTAATTTTTATGGGGCAGTTGCAAAACACAGATTCTTAGAACATGTTTGTGTTGTGTTCAGAAGAATTAATATATTTGTGTGCTGGACATTGTGCCCATTCAGTCTGGGCAGCCCAAAGTGATAAGTACAAAATAAGATTGTGACTTTGCAAGCTTGTATATCAGACATAGTCCTTACAATTCCCACTAAGGCTGCTTTCACACACATTGGTTAATGCACTTTCAAGAAACAGAAAAATCTAGTTGCAAACTATTGAGAAAGTGCATTGAAAGTGTGTGTGAAAGCAGGCTAAAGGAGGACACAGGGTAACTACACATCTCCACCTGCCTTTATCATTTCCTCTTCCCTTACCTGCTGTGACCAGTAGGCTACCCTATGCATTGCACAGCAGGTTATGACAAAGGGAACAAAGGATGGAGTTGCAGAGAGAATTCTGCCACTGCCTTGTTTCCTCACTTGTGTGGGAAATTTAAAGACTGCAAGGTCCAGATTTTAGATATAGACAGTCACATTTAAATATAGATATTTGAAATACTTTATTAGGTGCTTGAGAGAATTAAACTTCAGTGCATATTTTTTTTCATATGCTCTGTATGTGTATGTGTTTTTCCCCACCCTCTTTCAAAGGATGCTTCAGGAAAGGTGCTGGATCACTGGAGTATCATGACGAGTGAAGAAGAGCTAGCTACTTTGCAGCAGTTTCTTCGTTTTGGTGAAACCAAGTCCATTGTGGAGCTGATGGCAATTCAGGAGAAAGAAGGACAATCCATTGTAATCCCCACAGCAACACCCAATATGGATATTAGGGCATTTATAGAAAGTTACAATCAAAGGAGTCCAAATCTTCCTTCTTCCATAGACAAGATGAACCCTGTTAGCATTCATCACTTTGAAAGTGTTGTAAACAATATGGCTTTCATGCTGCCTTTTCAGTTTTTTAGTCCCATGCCTCCACCCCTGATAGGTACACTGCCAGAAAGGCTTTTGATGGAGCAAACTCAGGACCAGAGCAGTGAACTTAAACAAGATGTCCAAGTACTGTTCTCTGAAAGCAACTTCTTAAATTGCAGTTCTTCATTTCAAGCTGAAAAGGAAAAGGCCATAGACAGTCCTGATATTACTTCAAATCCTGAGGACAGTGTTCTGCCAAGTGAGTCTACTTCCCAAAATACAGTCACAAAACTTGAAATGAGCCAGGAATCTCCGGACAGCAAGATGAAATCTGCTGACAAAAATGGAACCAGCACAAGAAAAGGGCGAGTATATTGTACAGCATGTGAGAAGACATTTTATGATAAGGGGACTCTCAAGATCCATTATAATGCTGTCCATCTGAAAATCAAACATAAGTGTACAATTGAAGGCTGCAACATGGTGTTTAGCTCCCTGAGGAGTCGTAACCGTCATAGTGCCAATCCCAATCCGAGACTTCACATGCCAATGAATAGAAACAACCGAGATAAAGACCTGAGAAATGGACTGACCATCGCCGGACTGGAAGACAACAAACGGACAGACTTTACCATTTTACCTCCAGATACTAGATCTATTTCAGGCTATGCTAACTCTTGTACTGATCCGAAGGTACAGCAGAATTTTCACAGTACAGGACAAAACGGTATTCTGTTTCCGAACCTGAAGACTGTCCAACCAGTTCTTCCATTCTATCGCAGCCCAGTCACACCAGCTGAGCTTGCAAACACACCAGGTACACTTCCTTCTCTGCCTCTGGTTTCCTCATCAATACCTGAACCATTGAATTCTAATGAGTCAGCCTTTGATTTGCTACCCAAGAAGAAATCTCGGAAATCTAGTATGCCCATCAAGATAGAGAAAGAAGCTGTTGAAACAACTAGAATAACCAACGAAGTTGCCAGCTCCGAAGATGACATGCCTACACAGGCGGTAAGTGCAGGGCATGTTGAGATGTGCGAGTCTAGGATAGAAACAGATAAGAATCACCCAGTGGAAAAGCAACCCCATTCAGGTAACTCATGGAAACCCATTTCTGAGGCTGGACAGTCAAAATATTTTGAACCTACCAAGCCAAATGACACATGCAACATCATGGACAGATCACACTGCCCTGAAAAAGAGAAGCCAGAACAAAGCCAAGTGTTAAAAATGGTTTCTCGTCAAAAGATATATGAAGATACCAACCAACACAGTGATGTGATCAAAGCAGTGACTGAATCACAGGTCTATTTTAAAGAGAAGTTGAATTACAGGATTCCTATAAATGACTGCACTGGATTGCAACACCAATTGTTGATTGGGGAGGGTTTCAACACATTGGCCAAACAGGGTGTTGCCATTTCTGATTTTGAAGACTTTAAAGCTATGGATCATGTCAGTCAACATGTGTTAGAGATTCAGAAGGAAGACAGTCGCTTCCATTGTGACATCTGTCAGAAGACCTTTAAAAACCCATACAGTGTAAAAATGCATTTTAAAAACGTACACCTGAAAGAAATGCATATTTGCACAGTGGAGGGTTGTAATGCTGCTTTTCCGTCTCGTAGAAGTCGAGACAGGTAAGAAAATAGTGAATGAAACTGTTTATTATTTTTTACAATTGTCCAATGGAGCCTAGTTTGAAATGCAAATATATTTTGAAGAATGATGCTATGGATTTTTCTCTGGCATGCTCCATATCTTATCAGAACACTGCTATAATGAAAATGCATTGAACAAAGCCTAGCTTTCCCTGAGACACCAGAGCAGAACATTTCATTGCTGACTGACTACATTTATTGGAAGAACTTTTGAAAAGGAAGCATGGTCTTATATTTAATGTGTATTTTCATATTTTTAAAAATATTTTAATACAAAACACACAGCACAAATATACACACACACACACACATATGTATATATATATAAAAATTTAAGGTCAAACAAATATTCCATTAAGCCCAAGATCCTGGCAAACAGGCCTTAGGACACCTGACTAGCCTTAGTATGCTAGCCAGATAGTGGTATTGCAGCTTCTAGTTCAACAGTTACCAGGTAATACAAGGGGACAATACTAGGGTTACCAGATGTCCTCTTTTTAGAGGACATGTCCTCTTTTTTGGTGTCTGTCCTGATGAAAATGTCCTCTTTTTGGATTGGAAGGTTAGGAATATTCCTAGTTAGTAGAAATTTTCACAGCTTAAATAGTAGGGTATTTACAATGAGAGTTGTCATACAGATCACTTGTTTGAAGCAGTCAGTCAGGAAATATGTCCTCTTTGTAGGGTTGCCAGGTCTGGGTTGAAAAATACTTGGAGACTTTGGGGGTGGAGCCAGGAGAGAGTGGGGTTTGGGGAGGGGAGGGGCCTCAGCATGGTACAACCCCATAGAGTCCACCCTTCAATGCAGCCATTTTCTGCAGGGGAGCTGATCTATGAAAGCTGCAGATCAGTTGTAAAAGCGGGAGATTCCCAGGCCCCACTTGGAGGCTGGCAACCCTACCTCTTTGTTGCTGTCTTGTATCCCATCCACCTGTCTGCTCATGTATGCTGAGCCTCTGGAGCCCCAGCTCTGAGAACAGTTGTGGTGGAAAGTGCTGTCAAGTTGCAGCTGACCTCTGGCAACCGATAGGGTTTCAAGGCAAGAGACAAACAAAGGTGAATTAAGAGAAAATCAGTAAGACCATTAGATGAGGACATGCCTAACTGCCTTTTTCTGAGTGAGTCCATTGGTTCATCTTGGTCTTTTTTTGCCCCTCTATGTGATGCTGATTCTCCAGGGTCATAAGCAGAAAAAGGTCTTTCTCAACACCCACCAGCTTAAATTCTTAATGGGAGACTGAGCCTTGGAAAACATATGCTCTGCCTTTGAGTCACGCCCCTTCTTCGAGCAAACTGTTGGGATGAAGAAAGAAACCAACAAGATAATTGAGGTCCCATTGGATCACACCTGTGATATCATTAATTATCTACAACTCCTCCTACCCCATCCACACAGTGTTATGGACTTTTGTGTATTTTGAATGCAGTGCTCAAGCAAGGAATGTGTAGTGTGTCAAAAACAGTTGACACATATTTGGCCTCCCTTCTTTCTAGTCTCTCTCTGGTACCTTAATTAGTCATTTTTAGGCATTGAACTATTTAGTGCACCCCAGCCTAGAAATTGGCCAGTAATGACTGGAATGGTTGTGGATTTCAAGATCTGAAATTCCCTGTTCTGATTGCCCAGATATACTGCTTCTGCTCAGAAACTGCTGCACAAAAAGCCTATTGTCCAATATCTCATGGTTCAAATTTTCTTTTCCCCCACCAACTGTATCACAATGTCATTGTGTTAGGCTACAGACCCAGAGCTAACGAAAAGCTACAATGAGACCATTCTGCCTGGCTTGCTGCCCTCCCTAGGCCTCTAAAACCACTAAAGAAATTGATTCATGGGCTAAATGCTGCAGTCCTATTTGACATCCTGCCTAAGAACTGTATGTGCAGTAGGAATAGCTGGATTAATCAATTAAAACATTTTGATTAACTAGAAAATTACCCCCAATTAGCACATTTTTAAAAATGTAATGCATGTAGTTATAAAAACTGCACATGACATGTCACCTTAAGAGACTTTCCCACCAATGGGAGAGAGAATGAAGAATTCCTCTTCAAAGATGGTCTTTACTGTAGATGGCCTAAAAACCAAGTATATTCATCCATCCATGCATCCATCTTTATTACAGCCCACAAGCCATACAAAAGCAGAATAAACTATGTTGGCTGCGGTCACATGGAGCATTAGCCACGCTAGAGCGATGGAAGACAGGCGGAGTTTCCGGGCGTGATCTCACCGGCACATGTGGGAAGCGTAGCACTTCCGTGGCTCAACTGAGGCTTCCTGCCGAAAACACGCAGCAAAAAACTAGTACCTCGAAGGTACTAGTTTCCGGTAACTGCGGGGCAAGGGCAGGCGTCTGATCGCGTTTCCGGAGGCATCCGGCGCCCGCCCATGTCCCCTTGCAAAAAAGGTTTTTTTCCCCCACATCTCCGTGGATGCGCACAAGCACCCAACGGAGCATGCGCAGTCGTGGTGTACACGAAAAAAAACCATCCAGTTTGCCGCACCGCGCGCTTCTTTTTTGTGCGTGGAATTGTCTTGCGAGCAGCACCTCTCCCTTCCCACGGAACCTCCATGGTACCTCCACGGTACCTCAACGGGAGGTCTGATATCTTTACCACGCGTTAGTTTGCCCCGGGGCAAACTGTCACGCTTCCCCCCCGCAGTTTCCTGCCCGTGTGACCAGGGCCATTAATTAATTACCTAAAATTATATCTCTATATTTCATTTAACCTACTGTGTTAGACAATCAAAAGCATTAGAGGTTATCAGAGTAGACTATACACAAGACATTATCTCAGCCCATATTTTCATAGCAGAGAACAGAAATTTAGCTACTTGCACAGCCTATGTTTTTCTACAGAACATTTTTTTCATCATATGCAGATTTAATCAGTTGCTTAAGTAATGGACTATAATCATGAATTTTAGTCAATTAATTAAAAGTGCTGTGACCTGATAAGAGAAATCTTAGTTGATTAATAATATCGACTAAGAGTGCTTGAACTAGAGGATAACATCCTTAATACTAACAGCTAATACACAGGTATTTACAATCCAGTTGTTTGCTGATAAATGCTGATTCCTGGCTGTATTGTTGATCTTCTTTCTCATTTCTTTAGACATAGCTCTAACCTAAACCTTCACCATAAACTTTTGACCAAAGATCCTTTGGAAATCAAGAATAACCATTTCAACACAGCGTACCTCTTGAAGGACATTCCTAAAGAAGTTTGCTCAGATGACTCTTTGAAAGGTCACATAGGACAACAGACATCTGTCATATTTAAAGGCATGAACAGGACTGGTAGCCTCGTTTTCCCAATGAGCAAGACTGTAGAGTCCTATCCTGAAAGCTACAGGTGCCACTCAGAGAATGACGGAACTGTCCTGGATTTAAGCACTACGTCTAGCATCAAGTCAGAGAGCAGCACACATTCCTCTTGGGATTCTGACGGTGGCAATGATGAAGGTCTCGGACCTTTGGAAGACAGTGATGAAAGCAGTGAAAGTACAGGTTTGGCACCAAATGAAGACCTCTATCAGGATAGTATTCTAATGGACAAGTCTAACCCAAGCTTTTCAAACATACCTTCCGGTTTGTCAATCACCTGTCATCTATGCCAAAAAAGTTACAGTAATAAAGGAACTTTCAGGGCCCATTACAAAACTGTGCACCTCCGACAGCTACACAAATGCAAAGTCCCTGGGTGCAACACAATGTTTTCATCAGTTCGCAGCCGAAACAGGCACAGCCAGAACCCTAATCTACACAAGAGTTTGGTCAGATCAACAAATAGCCCCAAGTAATATCTCACTGGTCTGTAGTGATTTATGTTCTATCTTAATCATTTCAGCTTCAAAAATGTGCTAGAATAAGATACATCTTTGCTTTGCTTTAACATGAAACCCACTGAAAACACATGGTCAGATTCTGCTTATATAGGCTAATCTTCACTGAACACAGACAGCACCAGTATTTTCCCTAAAAAGAACACAAGTGTGGTGGTTTTATACTCAAACACAGATGTGTGCATAGAAAAAACAAAGAAATATTTAAATATGGATAATGACATTACACACTAAATGGTGTTCTTCATGTTTTGCAACACATGAAACAGTGAAGAGGCTGTTCTGACATTTTGTTTACATGTTAAATTGGAGAAGGATCAATCCAGTAAAAACTTCTGGATGTTATCTACTAGTTGAGCTGGGTTTTTGAGCACTGTCGTTTCACTCCAGATCACAGCACAAAGGCAGAACCACATGTTACAAGAAATATAAATCTACCATTGAAAACACCATCCCCATGTTCTCCCCCCACCCCATTAAGTGTAGTAAAACTTACTTTGGTGTCCTGGCAACATCGTGTTGTATGTTTCTTATCCCTGCCACAGCCAGCCAGCCAATTATGTGAAGGAAGAGGTGGCTGGAGAACTTGACGCAAGGATGCAGTTTTCAACAGCAGCCACAAGTTCCTCATAATGTATAATCCTGCCCTTAAGGCTGATTTAACAGTATTAAATAAATGTGGTGTTTTCAGATTAATTTATTGTTTAATGCCAAAAGTCAAAAATACAGATTTAGACAAATGTAGCATTTGATCTTGGAGCCCCTTACTCCTTGATGGCAGACGAAATTTTACTTGAAGAAATATTGTAGGGATGTATTTCACTGTGGGGTTGGCCATTATATTTGCACTTGAAAAATGCAGAGCCCAACTTCTAACAAGTCATGTAAATGTCTTGTCTAAAAGAATAAAGTTGCTGGCTTCAAGATGGATTTGTGAACTGCAGGATGCCAGAAGCCACTCGGCAGTTCACGAATCTGTCTCGGAACTTGCTTCTGAGCCACCCTATATCTTTAAAATGTAATAAAAGGAGCAGCCCTCAGGAGCAGTCTGAAAAGAATAGAAAGCATTCCTTTTAAAAATGTATCCATTTTCTTTTGAAGCCTTTGAAAGGTATCAGTAAGTTTAGACTAACAAATCATACCATGCTTCCAAAGATTTTTGAACCACAGTAGACATATGTGGGAGATGTTCAAAATACAGTGTATATTTTATTGCACTTTTTAATGGCTACATTTAAAAAATACAACTTCCTAAAAAAATTATTTAGCATTTTTCAATACAGGAGGAAATATTAGACCTGGCAGATATGAATAAATTGATATGTATTATTTTTGTTATTGAAATTGTTGTTTATCATACAGAGGAGATGCTGGTCTTTGCAAGATTAAGAAGGGTCATCTGTTTGCTTTGTTGAACACACTCTTTTATATTAGAACATTGCTTGGTATAAATATAATACTGTTCAATATTCTTGTCATTGTACGTACCAGTATTCTACATTATGTTCTATGCACTTAAAGAGATTGATCTTATGTTGTATTTAAAAACACTTTTATAATATTTAATTTGCAGCCATGCCATTTCCATGGCTGTGTTTGTGTAAATGGTGTGCCAGTGTCTTTGATGAAAAATACATTTTAGATAGTTGCAACAAAACCACTCTTTATTTTCAGTGGGATAAAACAAATTATTTCTTCTCGTCAGATTTTGATCATTTGTGGTACCCAAGCATGATACTTATTGCACATTTTGTACATATGATGCCAAAATGTTTAGAGTGATTTGTGCTTTCAATGAATATTTCTGGATTTTTTTTGTTGGTGTTGCTGAATTGTTACCTTGATAACCCTTATTTTGTAACTGTAACATTAGATAGGAATTTTGGACTTGGCAGATAGCATGAGTATGAAAAGCTAAATGCATGGTTCATTCTTTCATTTATTTTAGATCAACACTGCAATGTTTGTAACAAAATTTCGTATCATGAGGCAGACTGAAATGATTTGAATGTGCAATGCTGTTACGTGAAGTGGCTGACGATCACAACCTTTGATGTGCTGGAATTTGGTTTAAGATCAACCTGAATTGGTCTTTACACATGTTAAACTGGTTATCTCATTTACAACAGATTTTGCTTTACAGCTGATCCACAACAGAAAGTTCGGCCACATGTTAAAATCAGCAGGCAGCCCATAATTCTGAACTTCCCCACCCCACCTCCCATTTCACAGACTAGCTAGTTGTTACATGCTGGGGAACCATTTGGACACCCAGTGACCACATGGTAAAGGAGATGTGTCGATTTTTAATCTGGATCCCTCCGTGTCAAAGCAGACATATTTAGACTTCCTGGATCTGGCTGAGGAAGATGGATCCACCCTGTGAGGCTGCCAGAACCACTGAATCCTTGTTATTTCCTTGGATGAGTTGGTTGCCGACACCTACAAGGCTGGGCGTCTGGAGCCTCTCTAGCCGTGTCAAAATATTTATGCAAGATATTAATGTCAGGAGGGGACAGGCCACTCCATGGCAAGACACATTAGGGACAGAAGGAGAGTTGTGTCTATCACTTGTTATGGCTTGTGGCTTCCCTTTCTTTAAGCCCTATACATCTATCAGCTGTTTCAGCAGAAAGAGGACCCAGTGCTGGGTGTCTGTAAACTTTTGTAAGAGGCTAGAAAGAAGGGAAACTTATATTATCCAAGGAAGGCATACTGGAGCATGGCATAAACATAGGGGTGGTACAGGGGAGATGGTGTGATTTTTGAGGCAACACTACAACTCAAAAAATCCTCCCCCCCATGTTCCTGGCTGTAATTTCCCAATGCACAATTGGATCTAAGAAGAAATGAGCATATGGGCTGGCTAATTCCAGCACAAGCTAGAGCAACTAGCTTGGAGATTTTGTAAAGAAAAAGTACTCTAAATGCTAAATGCAACTTCTATTACACCAGATAGAACAGCCCATCTTCCATGTATGGCAGTCCACTTTGCCAAGTGCCTGACTCCACAAAAAGTGGGGCGGTATAACATATAGCTCATAGGCAAAGGCCAGCTTGATGGGTCGCCCAAGCTGTGTGGGCAGGCAACTGTTTTAGCAGTGATTCAGCACTTGCTACATCCCTGGGAATCCATGACTCTTAACAGCCATAGGGTCTTGTGCACTGGTCCAAAAGAAATATTGGAGGAGTGCATGAAAAGTGGCATTTTGCAGAACTGAAAATGCTTGGGCCACAGGGAAATGGGTTTGACAAATTCAGTGTGAAGTGATGATGAGAAGGACTGCTTGGGAAAAAATTGCATTCGGAGCTATTTTATCAGAGAAACTATAACAGTTTTGTATTTGCAGATGAATCATGCCATTTCCTTTTCATGTGGGAACTCTAATATGACTGCAGTTTTGGAATTAAGGGTCGTTGGTATGATCAAATGCTGGTTAAAGGAAATGGGTTCAAATTGAGCTTTTTGTTATGTGTGCGTCATCCCATTTAATTCAGTATAACGGGGCCTATTAACAATATCTTTTCCATTTATTTCAAGCTTTTGTTTTATTTTGTATAAATGTGCTTGTTTAAACTTTAAAGGTTTTTTTAATGAAAAGAAATGTGTGCTGTAAACACAAGCTATACTGCCCAATTATTTGTTTTTCACTATTCCCTCAAAAGTAATACCGTTTTGTATTTCTTCAGAATTTTCTATGTGTTAATAAAAATATGCAATAATGTCTTTGACTTGATCCAAAGCCAAACTACATTCAGAAACAGAATCACTGGTAAGATGCTACTGGTTTGAAGTTAAGAGGTGGAACTGCTTTATACTAGATCAGACCAAAGTTCCTTCTAATTCAGCATTCTGGTGCAAGTGTTAGCCAGCTAGTTGTTTTTGGAAGCTCACAAACTGGGCAAGAAGCTTTCCATTGTTGTTTGTCTGCTACCCAAAATATATACTACCTCCTGCAAATGGAGGTTCTTTTTGTCTACCATGGCCAAAGCTCCCTTATCTGCTTTTTTAAAAAAGTTGTTAAGGTTTAGGAGTGTCCTGCCCCCTCTCAATGTGCAAAAAGATGAGGAGACCCTGTGTTTTGAATCCAATACATAATTTGGTATGGGCATGGATGAGGAAGCTATTAAAAACTCACTTAGACTGCTTAACAGTGGCCTGGATGGCCCAGGCTAGCCTGATTTTGTTGGACCTGACTGGTAGGTGGATGGGAGATCACCAAAGAAGTTGAGGGTTGCTCCACAGAGGCAGGCAATGGAAAACCACCTCTGAAAGTCTCTTGTCTTGAAAACCCTGCATGTTCACCATACGTTCTCTGTGATTTGGCGGCACTTTCCACCACCACCAGCAGTCCCCATATAAACTGGTTGAAGGCAGGCCCCCTCCTGACTTGAACCCTACGGCCAGAATCCTAGCCCCCGTTTCTGCACCAGAATTCATATCCAAATGAGTAATGTGTGAATTGCCCCAGACATCCACAAGTGAAGCAAGATGACCATCCAATACATGACATTAATAACAAAAGAACTAATAATAAATTGGGGATAATCTTTAAGATTCTTTTTGCTGCGACAGACTTTCTAGATTTTAACGATTTGGGTTCTTCTTTTGTCTTCTATGCAGTAATCAATTTTCTTTGTTTTATGTGATTCTGTTCTCCCTAGTAATTAGACTAGTTATCCCACAGGTATTTCTCAAGTGGACATGGGAAACTATATGGATTCATAAAGAGAATGGGCACCCAGCTTTATGCCTTCTTTACATCAAAGGAGAATCCCAAGGCACAGAGATAAAAGTGTTTAGTTTGATATATGAAAAGCCTGTTTATGTGAAGGCATGCCAGAAAGAGAGAAAACTCCCCAATGCTTTTTTGGCTTCCATTCACTACAGCGGTAGAACACTAAGCCCAAAGGGCACATACAGAATTAGTTCTTTTCTTGGCCAGTCTTACAGTATCCCACTGACAGGGAGGATTACTTTGTTAAGGCAGATAAGCAATTATGGGCAGTTTGTAGAGCTGAAAGCTTTAACTGGATAGGTGAATCAACTAAAGCTCTAGTTGATTAATTGGTGGGAGGCCAATTTTAAGTTGAGAAAGAAGAGAAAAAATGAAGACAAAAAGAATGCTGGAAAGGATGGAGTGACAGAAGAACATGCAGGGTCAAAGCGGTAGCTGTGGGATGGAGTGCCAATTCCTTATTTATACAGAGTTTCCAGAAGTTTCCACAGATTGCATTATTATAAATGGGTGGGCTATAGTCTACGTTAGGTATTAGTCTCACCTTTTTAATGTTATTTGGAGAAGAGCTCCCAATTTGATTGGAACAATGGTGCTGGGACCGGGTATTATCTGCATGGTTTTCCTGATCTAACTCCTCCACCCAAGCTGGTGAACCCCACAGGCAATGCAATAGAGGGACATACCAGCTTAAAAGCAAAAATAAAAACATCAAGAGGATCCCACCGCTGCGCTCCTGCATAACATCGTTGTTTGACCCAGAATATCACATCTACTGTATGCATCTCTTTTCCCCCCTCTTTTTGATTTGACATTTCTTCAGCCAGGATTATCTTGCTCGAAACAAACTTGTATTGTTAACATGCTTCTTAAGATACTCTGCTTATTTTAACATATTAGTGGTGCTTCAAAGGTTAAATGTACTACCACATAAGCTTTCATAAAAATTTATGCCACAATAAATTCATTTTTAAGGTACTACAAGATTTTTCGTTGGTTTATAAACCATTTGTTTTGTAATTTAATAGAAAATACATCCAAAATCAGGCTGTAAAACTTTGCTGTAACTCTTTCTCCTCATGACACCCCCTCAAAAAAGCCCTTGAAATGGCACTCAGATGGTGGCCCGACTGTCTGTAAAAATTGTAATATGGGACTTTCTGTTGGCTTCCAATAACCCTTCAGTCAAGTTATGGTCTGTTAAGCTATTCCAAAAATTCCTGCTGTCATACACATGCCTGAAATTAACAAGCAACAAAATTTTAGAGGAGGGAACATTATTTCTTTCTCCCCTTCCCTTAGTCCATTTCCACTTTCTAGTTTTAACAGAGTATTGTCTGCTTAGAATGTGGGGTGAAGTAAAGGTTATATGAAAGGTTTTAAACTATTTAAATTCGCAAAGTAGGGTCCACATAGGACAGACTGCTCTATCCCACTGGCTTGACTTTTGTTTTCATTTAGAGCTGTTCATATTCTCTCCCCACATTAAATAAGAGGTTTAATCAAGTAAATTGCTTACGTATTTACTCAAATGCAAGACTAGGTTTTTTTTCCAGATATGCCATAAAAAGAGGGAGTTGTCTTAAATTTACATACAAGTTACAGTTCTAATAATAAAATATTTTTCGGTATAACACTGTGGGAGAAGGAAAGGTGGCATGGTGTATATATAGTCCAATATAGTCAGATCTCAGAAGCTTAGCAGGGGCAGTACTTGGAAGGGAGGCCGCCAAGAAAGACTGTGCAGAGGCAAGCCACCTCCACTTCACACTTGCCTTGAAAACCCCTTGTTGGGGTTGCTGCAAGTCAGTTGTGACTTGACAGTATATAGGAAGAATTCACTTTCTTAGGGCCACAGATCACCCAAATGGCGAATACAGTCCAGAAATAAAACATCAATGATGAGCATGAATCGAACATGGAAGAGTAAGAACATCAGCTTAGCAACCAAATGCAGGTTAGTCTGTGCTATTGTGTTCCCCATGGCTGCAAAAGCTGGACCACGAAGAAGCAAGACAGGAGGAAAATCAACTCATCTGAGCTGTGGTGCTGGAGAAGACTCCTGCACATTCCTTGGACAGCAAAGGTAACAAACAAGCAAGTATTGGATTGCATAAAACCAGCCATCTCATTGGAAGGAAAAATAATAAAACTGCGACTGGCCATGTCATGCAGAAGAACTCACCAGAAAAAGCAATTATGCTTAGATTGGTTAGCGGCAAAAGGAACCGGGGCTGCCAAAGAACACAGTGGCTAGACACCATAAAAGTCGACACCAGCCTGAGCATGGAATGACTCAAAGAGACAGTACAAGATCAGAAAACATGGAGAGAGCTGGCCCATAGAATCACCAAGAGTAAGACACAACTGAATGGCTGAAAACAACAATAACAACAACAGGTATGCATAACACTGGGGGTTGTCTTACATTCAAGGTTATCTTCTTTTCGAGTAAATATGTTAGGTGGGTTAGAAACTTCTGAAAAGAGAAATGCAAATAGGCATTAAGTTGATTACATTTGTTAATATTTGGCAGCTTGATCCAGCAAAAGCTTTTTAAAAAGAACTTTCCCAATATGTGTGTGTATATCGGACCAGGATCTCTAGGACAGCCCACCATGGAAGCTGCCAATGCCAGTCGGAGAGTGTTGAGCACACGCTTAAAAGAGTCAGCGTTTGCTTTTACCCTATTCTGTGTTTATTATGATTATGATTATTGCTGGCTCTGTAGACATTTACCTTTATTGGTAACCTTGCAATTTTGATAGGTGAGTTTGATGGATCTTAATGTGCGGAAGGACAGGATAAATAGTTTTTTAAATTTGTTAATTGTACACTTACTGGAAGATAATAAGGATATCTATGACCACATACCATACAAAAATCATGGATGTTTTAAAGTTTTAGAATTTTAAGGTTTTACTGTAAGCTCGACTTCAGTCTTAATAAAAAAATTTTAAGAGTCAGTGTGGTGCAGTGGTTAGTAGGTTTGAATCCTCCCTCAGTCATGAAACTCACTGCATGTCCTTGGGCCACGTGTTGTCTCTCATCCTAAACCTACCTCATGGGAGTAGTTGTGAAGATAAAATGGGGAAGGAGGAACCCTGTATGTTGTTGTGAGTTACTTGGAGAAAGAGTGGAATAGAAGCACATTAGACAGATAACCAAATAACTGGAGCACTTTCTAGCTCCCCTTTACTTCAGTAAGATAATATTTAGCACATAGTGCAAAATGCTTAACTTTGGTTGGATTATGTCTTTAATTGTTGATTTTATAAGTACTTTACTGTTTTATTAAATATTTGAAACAAATTCCAGAGGGGTAGCTGTGATAGTCTGTTGTGACAGAATCAAGCTGGAGTCTTGTAGGACCTTCAACACATTCTTATTCTAGCACAGACTTTTGTGGGTTTGTGGTCTATGAAGACAAGAATATCGTTTGTCCTTGCAGTGCCACAAGACTCCTGTGAGTATTCATCAGTGAGACTGGGAAAGGCAAGATTAAACAGAGCTAATTATTGTTTTGTGCCACATATAAAGAATTAAATAATAAAAAGAGTAAATAACAAACTCATCTTAGCAGCAATAACCATGGAATTGCTAGTATGTTCTACATTCAACATGAAAACCTCATTTATGCAAAGAATTCAGTTGATCCTAATCCTAAGAAATTATCAGTACAATCCTATGCAGAGTTAGGTTTCCCTTGCTTGAAAGCCAGTTGAATCTGACTTTAGGGTGTGGTGCTCATCTCCGTTTCCAAGCTGAAGAGCCAGCGCTGTCCGAAGATGTTTCCGTGGTCATGTGGCCGGCATGACTAGATGCCAAGGCTCACGGAACGCTGTTACTTTCCCACCGAAGTGGGTATAACAGTCCCGGGGTTTTCCCCGGCCTGGGTTTACTCATGGCACAGATTTGGCACGACTGAACAAAGGAGGATAAATCCTTGCACATTCGTGGCCACCAAAACTGCCTTTGGAGTAATTGAAGGGATTTAATGAATCCCGAGTGTCCGGGCAGTTTGGAGCCATGCACTGCCTGTAACACCTCCCCCCTGAGCGAGAGGGGAACGAACAGCTTATGTCCCCGGTACCAACAGCCATTGTCCCATAGTTCAAAATTCCCCTACGTTTCAAGAACTGCTTTGTCCCCCTCTGAAATGGCGGAGGCGAACTTATTGTGCTAAGTGTCTTTTGCCCCCTCCCCAGGAGGAGCCAGGTGCAACATCACAGGGAGTTGGGAGGTTAGGCGGGTCTGGCTGCGAGTCGTCACCACCCCGCCCAGCTGTGAGGGTGTGAACACCGAGTCCAAGACCACATCTCGTTGGCTGTCATGTTGGGGTAGGCGGGACAGGGTGTCAGCCAAAGTGTTTGCAGAACCCGGGAAATGGTGCAAGGTGAATTGAAACTTGGAAAAGAAATCGGCCCACCAGAGTTGTTTGGCATTGAGGGATCGAGGTGTTTTGAAAGTTTCTAAGTTCTTGTAATCAGTCCACACCTCGAACGGGACCCTCACCCCCTCCAACCAATGTCACCATGTGGATAGGGCGAGCTTTATTGCCCCTGCCTCCTTTTCCCATACCGACCAGTTACGTTCCATTGAACTTCCTTGACACGTAAGCTAAGGGATGCAACAAGCCATCCTCCCCTTCTTGCAAAATCCCCCCCCCCATGGCAACATCAGACGCATCAGTTTGCACAACAAATTTTTTGATTTCATCAAGGTGGGCAAGAACCGGTTCTGAGGTGAACAAGGCTTTGAGACGATTGAACACCTCCTGACACTCTTTACACAACGGCAGCATAGCCTCTGGGCCCCTCCCCTTAGTTTTTAGTAGATCTGTGAGGGGTAAGCTGACCTGGGCGAAATTGGGTAAAAAGGTTCTGTAGAAGTTCGCAAAACTGAGGAAGGATTGGAGCTGTCGTCGGGTTCAAGGCACCTCCCAACCCAATACGTCACGAATTTTCGCCAGGTCCATCTCTATGCCCCGGTCAGAGATCTGATATCCCAAGAAGTCGATGTGCAATTCACATTTAGACAGTTTAGCAAACAGTTTGCACTTGTGCAACATGGTTAAGACCTCCCTCACCAATTTCACATGTGAAGGTACGTCGGGGAAATACAGTAATATATCATATAGGTAAACAAGCACCCCCTTGAATAAGTGCTTGTGCAAAACTTCATTGATCAGGTTCATGAAGACCCCCGAGGCCCCCTGAAGGCCAAAGGGCATCACCTGGTACTCAAACTGGCCGAGGAGGGTGTTGAAAGCGGTCTTATGCTCGTTCCCTTCCCTGATGTGCACCTGAAAGTAGACATCTCGAAAGTCCAGCTTGGAGAAGATTTTTCCTTTTGCCGCTTCAGCAAGCAAGTCTTTAATCAACGGCATGGGATAGGTATTAGTGGAAGACACTGCATTTAAGCCCCGGTAATCCGTGCAGAGTCGCAGTCCCCCATCCCTTTTCTTTTGGAACAGTACCAGGGCCACGTAGGGGGACGAGGCCAGTCGGATGAACCCACGGGTTAAGTTCTTGTCTATGAACTTGCGCAGTTCCTCCTTTTTGGCTGGTCCCATTGCATAAATGCGCCCCTTGGGTAGTTTCTGCCCCGGCAACAGTTCAATGCTACAATCTGAATGTCTATGTGGGGGGAGTTCATCCGCCTCCTCCTCCTCGAACACCCTAGCCAAATCCCGATACTCGGGGGGAATGGCGAGCAGTTCCTCCTGAGCTAGACACACTCTAGGGCCTTCTGCTATCGGCTGTTGGCCCCATTTTGGGTTCCAATTGTGGCCCCGGCACTTAGGTGAAATGAACTCTACCTTCCCTTCGTCCCACAAGATGTAGGGATCGTGCCCGTGCAGCCACGGGGCCCCAAGGACTAGCGGGAACCTGGTGGCTGAGGTGATCACGAATGCTCTGTCCTCCCAGTGATCCCCCGCCCCAATTCGCAACGGTACAGTCTCGTACTCACATGGGTCTTTCATTGTAGAGCCATCCATTTGTGTAAAGATCAGGGGGTCTTTCAACTTCACCACCCCAGCCTCCAACCCTGTAACCAGGGAGGGGTTGATCAGATCCCTCCCACACCCCTAGTCAATCAGGGCTCTCACCCGTATATGCGTTCCGAGGCTGGGGTTAATCAAAGTCACAGTCACAAAAAAACAAGTAGGGAAAATTGCTCACCACATTAGGTGTCTCCAGGATTGGGCCCTGCTGCTCCGCGCCTCTTACAGCAGGACCAATCTGCTTCCAGGGGCAGAAACACGTGATAAAAATTGAGCAGGCTCAAGAAAGCCTGGAGTTCTGCTTTGGAAGAAGGGGGGGCTGCGTAATCACTTTAATCTCATCGTCCATGGGATGGATCCCTTGGGCATCCATGGTGAACTCCAGAAACTCAATGCGGGGCACCTCGAGGAGGCACTTTTCTTTCTTCACCTTGAGGCCAGCGGAGTCGAACCTCTGAAGCACTGCTCAGAGCCGATCTGTGAAGGTGGCGGGGTCTGGCGCTGCGATGATCATATCATCTAGAAACGGCTGCACTCCTGGGATGCCTTTAAGCAGGGAATCCATAAAAGATTGAAAGATCCCCGGGGCCACGCACACACCAAACTGCAGCCTGGTTACTTTAAACACCCCCCGTGCGTAGAAATCGTTTGCGCCTCCATGGAGGCCATATCTACCAGCAACTGCTGGTAGGCTTGAGCCAAATCCAGCTTACCAAAAATTCGCACCCCTTCCAGGGTGGCCAAGACATGGCTTACCACTGGAACCGGGTAAGTATGGTCCTGCAGGGCTTTGGTTATCGTGCACTTATAATCTGCACAGATACGCATGTCCCCATTTGGTTTTACCAGCATGACAATGGGGGTTTCCCATCGCGCAGACGCGACCAGTTCCAGCACCCCCTGCTCGACCAGGCAATCGAGCTCTGCCTCAATTTTCAGCTTCATATCGATGGGGGGAAGCTGGGCTTTTATACGTATGGGCCGGACATTGGGGTCAAGGTCCAGAGAAATGGGGGGCCCGGTGTACCGTCCCAGAGTCCCATCAAAGACTCTGGGAAATTCATTGCAAACAGCTGCAACTGATCTGGTTTACCCCTGTAATCGTAAGTCCCAGGGGCCCGAACCAGGAAAGGCCCAACAAACTGGAGAGGCGCCCTTCCACTACCAACAGGTCCAGTAGTCCCGAAAAGGTTTTAAACTGGACCTGGAACTTGCCCCAGCCCCAGACCACCACAGGGTTCTTATTAAAGCCCCGCAACTTGAGACCCTGTGGCTTGTGCAGATGGGGTCCCCCCTGAGGACAGAGGGTGCACAGGGTCTCGGCAGAAATAATGGAAAAAGACGGGCCCGAGTCAATTTCCATTTGGCAGGGGGACCCCTTAATAAGGACAGTCACATGCACTTTGTTGGGGCCATTGGGGGGCAAGTTACATACCAGTTGCCGCTGGTGCACCGAAATGAAGTGCAGATCCGTCGACTCCAGTTGTGCCGTGGTCTTCTGTCGCTGTCCTTTGGAGTGGCAGACCTTGGCTATGTGGCCGGCCTTGTTGCAGGTTCTGCAGACAGCGTCCCGGAATCTGCAAGACCGGCGTTCATGAGTGTCACCACAGCTGGCGCAGGATGTGGAGGTCTGGGCAGCTTTCACCGAGGTGGATCCCACGGAGCGTTGAGAGCACGGGCCCAGACGGCATTGGACCTGAAGGATCTCCTTGTCGTTGGAGACATCGGAGCCTACTGTAGCTTGGGTCCGGTGGACCACCTTGGCACAGTGGTCTAGGTGGGACTTCTCGTAGGCGGTGGCCTCATGGACCACCTGGTCCAAGTCCAAATCATCCCAACTCACCAGTTTCCGCCGCAGCTTAGGTTCTTGGAGCCCTAGGAGAAACTGGTTCAGGAGGGAGTTTATTCAAATAGGCATGATTCTTGGTCATGTATAGATATGGCTTGGGTAAATCTAACAATGTTGAGTAAATTGGTAGAGGCAGAAATTTTGCCCAAGACATTTGCAGATCATAATCATATAATATTTTCATTTAAAGAAAACAGGAAACGGAATAGATGGAGTGTAAACACCAACCTTTTTAGAGATAAAAAATTCATGGAAAAGACAAAAATAGAAATGCAGGATTTTTTTTAAAGGAATATCCAACCAGAAATATCAATTAATATAGTGTGGGGTGCCTTTAAAGCATTTATAAGAGGTTGGTTTATAAATCAAGAGGCATGGAAGATAAAGGAAAGAAAAATTTCTTATGAACAAATAAGTAAACAAATTAAAAAACAAGAAGAATTGAAAAGGGGAGTGAACAAAGAGGAGACTCAAATTAAAATAAAACTGCTAACCCACAAAATGAACTTGCTATTAACACAAGAACTCACAAAAAAGATGGAATATGCAAAATTATATCATTTTGAGAATGCGAACAAATTGTCAAGATGGTTGTCCTATCGTCTCAGAAAAGAAAGGGAAAAAAGATCGATAATTGCACTTAAAGATGAAAATGATAGTGGAAAATACAAACTTCAAGACATGAAAAAAATTGTGGAAATTTTCCCCCAAAAGTTATACCAACGAAATAACGAAGACAATAGGCAAATTAAAGAGTATCTGGGAAAAAATAAGCAAAAATTTACTGAAGATCAAAAATATATTTTAAATGATCCAATAATTATATGTGAAGTAACAGAAGCAATTAAAAAACAAAAGAACAAAAAAGCACCTGGCCCTGATGGCATACCAACAGAATTTTTCAAGGTTTTTGAAGATCAAATAATAGGCCGATTAAAGGATGTGATACAGAATATAAGGGAAGCAGGGATAGTACCAACATCTTGGAACTGAGCTACAATAACATTAATACCTAAACCAAACACAGAGAAGAACCAAATTAAAAACTATAGACCCATATCGTTGTTGAACATAGATTATAAGATTTTTGCGAATATTCTGGCGAGCAGACTGAAGAAAGTGTTATGGCAAACAATTCACCATGATCAAGCAGGGTTCTTACCTAAAATATCGATGAGAAACAATATAAGAACAATTATCAATATTTTGGAATATTATGACAAACAACCAGGGAAACAGCTAGCGTTAATGTTTCTAGATGCAGAAAAAGCATTTGACAACATATCATGGGCATTCCTAATTCCTGCTACAAAAACTCGAGATATCAGGATGCGGCACGAGATTTGAGACTATGATTAAAGCAATATACAAAAAACAGTTTGCCCAGATAATAGTAAATGGTGACTTAACACAGGAAATTGAAATTCAAAAAGGAACAAGGCAGGGATGTCCTTTATCACCTTTACTGTTTATTTTTGCTCTAGAGACACTTAATTAGGCAAAATGAATATATTCAAGGTCTTAAATTAAAAGGATGTGAATACAAATTGTTGGCCTTTGCTGACAATCTATTATTTATTTTAGAAAATCCTAAGGAATCTATCCAAGAACTCTTGAAAGTGATTCAAGAATATGGACAAGTGGCGGGTCTAAAAATTAACCACAATAAAACTAAATTATTAACGAAAAACTGTGACACAGATATCAAACAGGAGTTACAAAATCTTACCTCTATGGAAATAGTTAAGAAGGTTAAATATTTAGGTATAATAATGTCAAATAGAAATAGTACGTTAATTGAAAATAATTATACTAAACTGTTGGATGAAATAGAGAAAGATCTTCTGAAATGGAAGGATTTACATCTTTCATTGTCGGGAAGAATAGCAATGATCAAAATGAATATCCTACCGAGATTCCTGTTCTTAGCACAAAACATCCCCGTGTTAAAAAGATCGCAATATTTTGAAAAATTGGAGAAGATAACAAAACATTTTATATGGAATGCTAAAAGATCAAGAATCAAAATTAAATTATTACAGGATAGAAAAGATAGAGATGGACTAGCTCTCTTCCAAATTGGAATGTTAGATCCCCCAAGCATGAGAATAGATCCACGTTCAAAAGTAAAGCAAGATTTATTTCAAAGACATGGTTGATCACGAACACACAGGAATTGATTGGAATGACGTTAGTCAGCAGTACAGGTATAATAAAGGAAATTTGAACAAGGTTTGGACCAATGGTCCCACTTCCCGCTGGAAACGGGGAGATTAGAAGGGGCGCGAAGTTACATGAGAAAGTAACGCCCGTTTTCCTAAACACAAGTTCATTTCACACTGGTAAGTCTAAACAAGCATGAGTGCGAAGACATAACTCCCACTTCTCACCAGCTGGCGACCTTGGTTACAGCAGTTGCCTAAGAAGAGGAAAAGTACAATAGCAAAACAAAGGGGGGGGAAAGGAAGGAACGTGAGATGTCCCAGCAGAGAAATGGCAGCTCGCTGACATACTGCCCACCTGAAAATACATATTAACCACCCCCTCCCGGCCCCGGCGGGAGACCTCCCGGCTTGTCCGGGAACTTCTTGTGAAAGCGGCGAATCAAAGAAGGGGCCCGAATATCCCCTACTTCCACCCATTCGCGGTGCTGGGGTCCGAAACCCACCCACTCAATCAGATACCACAGTTTACCACGCTTCCACCTAGAGTCCAAGATGTCCGAGATCTCAAAATGCTCATCACCTTCAATCAGAACGGGCGGAGGTTGCACCCGAGAGGCACGCCATTTACATTGGCCGGTATCCTTTTTCAACAAACTCATATGAAAGACAGGGTGCAAAGAACGAAGATTTTTAGGTAGTTCAACCTCCACAGTAACTTCATTGAGAATTTTGTGAACCTTGAAAGGACCAATATATTTCCAACCCAATTTTTTACTAGGCCTCAAAAGTTTGATGTTCTTGGTAGAGACATACACGAGGTCACCAGGCTGCAGGCCCCAACCCACCACCCTACCCTTGTCAGCCTGAGATTTGTAGGAAGCCTTTGCCGCTTCCAGTGTGTTACATAATTGAGGCCAAGCATCACGTAAAGATTTACACCACGACCCTGCATCAGTAGGCTGCAAGAGATCGGATCCCCCTAGAAAAGGAAGAGGGGGGCTATCATAACCAAAAACAGCTTTAAAGGGCGAGATACCAATGGAACTGTGAATCGTGTTGTTATAACAATATTCAGCTAAAGGCAACAAGTCACACCAATCAGATTGTTGGTAATTAGTAAAATAACGCAGATATTGTTCCAATGTTTGATTAACCCGTTCTGTTTGTCCATCCGTCTCGGGGTGATAAGCGCTACTTAAACCTTGCTCCACCCCCATAAGAGACATCAGTTCCTTCCAGAACTTAGAGACGAATTGTGTGCCATGGTCCGAAATCACCTTGGCTGGTAAAAGATGGAGGCGCACCACGTGTTGGAAAAATGCTTTGGCTAGCGCCTGAGCAGATGGCAACGAAGG
>NW_015176483.1:479523-479707 GCF_001447785.1 Gekko japonicus
GTTGTTCATATGGGTTTTGGAAGTATTATTGGGGAAGATAAGAGAAGACAATGAAATAAAAGGCATGAGGATTAAAGGTTACTCATACAAATATAGAGCGTTTGCAGATGATATGATGTTTTTAATTGAAAATCCAAGAGACAATTTACTGCTTTTGATGCAACGAATAGCGGAATTTGGAGAT
>NW_015176483.1:480140-499486 GCF_001447785.1 Gekko japonicus
AGGAGGATTTCAGTTGCCGAATTTTGGACTGTATTACGAAGCGATCTGCTTTACTTGGATAGAGCAGGGGATAAATTTGGACAACAAAAAACTTTTAGCATTGGAAGGACATGATTGCAGATTTGGCTGGCATGCCTATTTATGGTTGTTAGATCCCCCAAGCATGAGAATAGATCCACGTTCAAAAGTAAAGCAAGATTTATTTCAAAGACATGGTTGATCACGAACACACAGGAATTGATTGGAATGACGTTAGTCAGCAGTACAGGTATAATAAAGGAAATTTGAACAAGGTTTGGACCAATGGTCCCACTTCCCGCTGGAAACGGGGAGATTAGAAGGGGCGCGAAGTTACATGAGAAAGTAACGCCCGTTTTCCTAAACACAAGTTCATTTCACACGGGTAAGTCTAAACAAGCATGAGTGCGAAGACATAACTCCCACTTCTCACCAGCTGGCGACCTTGGTTACAGCAGTTGCCTAAGAAGAGGAAAAGTACAATAGCAAAACAAAGGGGGGGGGGAAGGAAGGAACGTGAGATGTCCCAGCAGAGAAATGGCAGCTCGCTGACAACTAGCTCTCTTCCAAATTGGAATTTATACTACCAAGCGGCGTGTTTAGGTTGGATCAAAGATTGGATTAATTTGGAAGATTTAAGATGTTTAAACTTAGAAGGAGCTGACCTAGTTATGGGTTGGCACGCGTACATTTGGTACGGGAAGGATAAATCACATCCCCACTTTTAAAATAATATTTTAAGGGTGGCACTGCTTAATGTATGGGATAAAATAAAACAGAAATTCTACACAAAAATTCCAAAATGGGTTTCTCCCCTGGAAGCTTTTATAAAACCATCATTACTAACAAAGCACAATAAGGAATCATATGGAAAATTACTAGACGAGACAAATAAGCTGAAAACAGAGGAGGACCTATTACTACAATACAATGTGAAACTATCTTGGTGGGAGAGGATACAGTTGAATTCGAGATATCAAATAGATCTGAAAACTGGCTTCTACAAAGGAAAAAATGACCTAGATAAAATCTGGTTATCATCAAACGATAAAATGATCCAGAAAATGTATAAATTTTTATTAGAGGTTTAAATGGAAGATGAGGTGGTGAAACATAATATGGTTGTTTGGATGAGAGATATAGGGAAGATTATCACTCAAGAAAATTGGTCGAAGATTTGGAAATCATATAAATATATGAGAGCGTCAAATTACAGGGAAAATGTTTTTAAAATTTTCCATAGATGGTATTGGCCACCAGAACGATTAGCAAAATGCTATGGTAGTTGCTCCAATATATGCTGGAAGTATAGATCAAATGTTGGAACATTCCATCACATGTGGTGGAGATGTGTAAAAGTCCAGAAATATTGGAAATCTATACAGAAAATAATAGAGGAAGTGGTTAATGTAAAACTTGACTTGATGCCTGAAATATATTTGTTAAATATAATGCCGGAAGTGCTTACCTTTAATGAAAAATATGTAAGTATATATATTGTTACAGCTGCAAGAATACTGTGGGCCAAATATTGGAAAATGGGAAATACACCTAGAATAGAAGAACTAGGATATAAAATAATGGAGGTAGTGGAAATAGAAAAGTTAAATTTGATCTTACAGGGGGAAAATGAAGATATTTTTGTTGAAAGATGGTTAGGACTATATAAATGGTTAGAAAGTGAAAAGTGACTCAAAATATATGTACTTTTATGAAATTGTATAAAAGTGTTTGGAAAATGCAAAATAAAAATATATTTTAAAAAAAGGAGGGAGTCCGCCAGGGTGTCAGACTCACAGCGAACAATGAAATGCACTCTTGCAGGAAGGTTTTATTTCATTGAAGCCATGAAGTACTTAGAACAACTTTTCTGTTCAGAATAACACAAAGGGCTTGAGACTGGGATAATAAAGCAAGTTCAAAATAACATGGGCCAATAGATATGATTCCCGCGCCCGCCTTGAGGCTCATCTCGTGCTCAAACCTTGAGAAAGCAATGGCTGTAGCTAATTAAACAATTCTTCTGTTCTCACACTACTGTTCATTATAGACTAAGCAAAAAGCCTCCAAAAGCGCACCACCTGTAGCTTTGGCTGATAAGGTTCCTTCAAAGCAACGCTAGCGTACATGGAAAGGAATGCAGTTGACTATAAGTGCTGGAGGGTGAGGGGGACATGCGCACCAGAGTGTAAGCCAGTTAAGGGAAGGCAAGATTGGGGTGTGTGAAACCCATCTCATATACACGGAAAAGACATATTGGCAGCTTGCTGACACAGGGTGGGGAAAGAACACCTTGCCCGTCGGAGCCTCACCAGGAAGTCTGAGGCCATCTCGTCTGGGCCCTGGACCCTTGCGAAGAAGTCCATTTTCTCTGCGAACTTCGTGGGCTTGGTCGGACAATGCCTTGACCAAAGTGCCATACATCTCATCTTTGGTCAGCCGAGGCGCGATCAGGTCCTTCAGTCGGAGATGCGCCTCCATCCCACAGTATCTTCCCCACATTGGTGATATCATTGATTGTGAAGTGGCTCTTGAGTGTTTCAAGCCACGTCTCCCATTGTGTGGGGCGTGAGATGTCAAACGCGGGGAAACTCTCGTTGGTGGTAGCCATCTTACCAACTCCACATGGAGGTCGTGGCTCGGGAGCGGTGGCGGTGGTTGGTGGAGCAGGGAGCGATGCGGTGCTGCTCTTGGGGTCAGCGGTGTGATGCTTGATGCTGGGAACGGTGTGGTGAGCGGCAATCGGAGACATGGGACACGAAACAGAACGGCGTGCAGCTGTCTCGGTGTCGGAGCTCGAAGTGGTGCTCAGATCTTGGTCTCAGTTCATAGGAGATGAGATCCCACCTTCGTCACCAGTGAAAAGTACCGAGACTGATGAGTCATTACAACTCTCATACTTTATTAGTTCAGAACAAGACAAAGACAAAACAGACGGCTCGCAGGCCGGCTTACATGTGCAAGTTGGGGCCGGTGTCACACCCCAAACACACCCCACACCATACATTGGTTCCTACAGTGGCCGAGAGTTCCATAGGCTCTCAGCCGGGAGCCTAGCCCATCTATTGGTGTGGCTAGGATCGTCAGAGTCCTTTGTCTCCAGGAGGGAAGCTCGGAGGCTTGTCTGACCGTGTGTAGCCTTCGCCTCGCACGCAGTCTGGAACAAGTACATTACTCTTTCTTTCTTTCTTTCTTTCTTTCTTTCTTTCTTTCTTTCTTTCTTTCTTTCTTTCTTTCTTCCTTCCTTCCTTCCTTCCTTCCTTCCTTTCTTCCTTTCTTCCTTTCTCCCCTTCCTCCCCATCTAAACTTAAATGTGTTCTCCAAGCCCTGCCACACTAGCAGACTGGCTTGGCTTGGAGAAGGCATTTGTCTCTTTAATTTAATATGACAATCTGCATATTTTTCAATAAAAATGTTTGTGTTCATGTCTTACAGCTCTCAAACATCTGATGTTTGTTCTATGTGGCTCTTGCATTAAGCAAGTTTGGCCACCCCTGTCCTAGATGAAGGACCACAACCAACAAGTCCTTAGCTGGCACCTCTCTCTCCTTCCTTTCAGTTTCACCATTCATCACCACCCTCGAAGTTAACATCTCAACACCAATTATATGTCCCAAGTTTTCAACAGTGCAAGCCCAAATTTGACACCCAGGGGGAGTGTCCAGGGCCACAATCACACCACCGGACCATCAAATCCAGCAGCTCTGAACTCTGCAGCAAGGGCAAGGCCACCCCCACTGACTTACCAGGGCTTCTGGGGGTTAACAGGGAGCTGTTGGCCAGAAGCAGCAGGTCTGGTGGGCAGAACCAAGTAATGGCAAGACTGGCAATTGACACAGGGAGTCTATCAGGGAGATAGAGGCTGGGCTGCAGGCACACTAAATAGCAAGCTACCCTCAAGAACAGTGCACAAAGCTGCCAACAGCCAACCCCCTGGGGCAACTGGCATGGCCCCAGTGGCACCTGCCTCAAACAAGGCTTGAGAGGCCAACCCAGTGAGCCAGGGCTGGGAGCAAGGAGGAGGCAGGAGGCAAGTGGGGCAGGCCTGTCCCATGAAAAGAGGAAGTCCAAGGGTGGGATAAGGGAGGCAGACCTGGGGATTGATGGGCAGAAGTAAAGAGGGGGCGGAGTCAGCAGAGGAAGGGGGACATAAAAAGGAGGCTCTTTGACAGGCCAAGGAGGAAACAGCCTGGATGCTCATCTCTGTAACAAAGCCTCCTTGCCAGGGAAGCTGGAGAACTTGGGTGACTGCAAACCCCTCCCTTCCTGTTTGGAGGCCTGTAGGCTGATCCTTCATTGAGCAGGGGTTGGACTAGATGGCCTGTATTTCTCTGCTGTGATTCTATGATTCTATTCTATTGTTATGTACGCAGACCGCCACCAGGGGCCCATGGAATAGCTGCCGCCGCCCCCGCAGCAACCAGAACCGGTCAACCAACCAGAGGAGGTCGTGAGCAACCCGGTACCAGCCTCCCAGTGCTCCATGCGCAAGCGCAGACCACCAGCCTACTTACAGGACTATGTTACATAGGCTGGGTCGAAACTACGGGGGGAGGGGTGTTATGTACACAGACTGCCACCAGGGGTCCGCAGCTAAGTTAGGAGCTTGGTTCCCAGACACAAAGGGAACCTCGGATCCTAAACCACCTTGTGTCCACCAATAGGCCTCTGGCGGGAAATTCAAACCCTCCTATGGGGACCCTGGGTGTGCGGGGTGGTGTGCAGGGCCAGTCTTCTTGTCTTGTGTGTGAAGGAGAATAAATGCATCTGAACGCATGTCGTAGTTCGAGTCTCCATGCGGCGAACCCAGTACTTTACATCTATGATTCTAGCATCCCGACGACAGAGGGCAAAATGGCAGAAGAGGGTGTCTTCCCTGGGGCAGCCGCACAGTGTGACATATACCATTTTAGCTGTGAACAAACCTGGCAGTGGTGGCTGGTGTGAAACCATCAACATGTGTGTGAAAAGCATGAATGATGCACATGCAAGCTTCTGGTTTGCAAAACAGCTTCCTGATAGAAAGGTCAGAGGTCACAGCAAGACTACAACAGGTGGGGTGCACGTGGACACTTACAAGCACTGACACTGCAGAAATGTTCTTAAAGTGCGTGGACTCCATGAGTGAAATCACTCCCGCCCCCCAGGTTTGCTCCTTTTCTGGTTATAATACAGAATGTAATGATCAGACAAGCTCAAACTCCAAATGCAAGAATCAAGGTCTCTCTCCTGGACTGAAGAATCCCCATGTCCTCCTCAATCAGGTTCTATTTTTCAGGGAGAAGGGTGGCAAACTTTGCCATCCTGAGCATTTTGTCAAAGCTGGGATATCAGTGTAGTAAATCAGTAATTAAAATAATCACCAGGAAGTTGGAATTACCTGCAGCTCCCCGCCTAAATACATGATATTGGCTGCCAAATAATGTGTGAACTGGGCCATTCTGGAGCAATGGAAAGCAGAAGGTTCTCAGTAATCCAGAGCTGCGTTCCTGTGAGTGGACAGATTTCAGCATGCCGCAGCCTGAGTCTGGGCAGGAAAGTCTCAAATCCACTTCCAGCTGTCATATTTAGAACAAACAATAGCACGGATGCACACTGGAGGGGTTTGTTTAGGTGCTCTTTTTCCATCTTTCTGGTTTTGGATCCACCAGGAAAAATGTGAAACTACAAAAGTGTACTCCTTGATAGGGGTAAAACAAACCATTTTTCTTTGCCAGGAGGAAAAAAGAAAAAGAAAATCCTGATTCTTTGTGTACAGAATCCAAAGCAAAACCCCTATGTAGGAACAAAGGGAGGTGCTGTAAAACTGGTAGGTTTAGAGGTTTGTAGTGAACTGTGTCCAGGTAAGATGAGAGCTTCAGAAATATCAAACAGCTAAATGCTCACCGAGGTTAGGCTTTAAAAGAGGAAGGTTAAGAGCACATTCACACCACTGACAGAAGGTAACCAAAGGGATGATACTCTTGTAGCGGGCTGGCTCGTTTTTGACAGATGGATATTGCATTCTCATGACTAAAAGCATACTTCTGTGATAACTGTGTTTGTGTAAAGTGCTGTCAAGTTGCAGCTGACTTATGGTGACCCCACAGGACTTTCAAGGTAAGAGACTAACAGAGGTGGGTTTGCCCTTGCCTGCCTCTGCATAGCAACCCTGGAATTCTTTGGTGGTCTCCCATCCAAGTACTAACTTGGGCCAACCCTGCTTAGCTTCTGAGAGCTGATGAGACTGGATTAGCCTACATTTAAATAAATCAGGCTATGCTATAATGAACTTGTTAAACATAACCAAAAATTTGCCCTTCACTTATAAAAACTTGCTGCCCCTGACTCACTATACCCACTGACGCTGCCCTGGTTCCATAGCCCACCCATTGACCAAGCACTCTCTTAATGGCTCATGGGCTCAAGCAGAAGAGCAAAGCAAGACCCCCTTCCCAAGTTATCCCTCTCTATGGGGCTGCTTCTGATACTACAAGACCAAGGCACGGGCATGCTTCCAGATTAACTTTTAAGATCTGGCCTGTCTTCATCAGCCCTCCCCAAATCTCCCCCTCCAAGAGTCCTCAAGCTCTCAGGGGTCTGAGTCGGCTGAAATTTCCTCCTTCCACCTCTGCCCGTGTAGTTGACACTCAGATGATACCAACATTCTGCTGCTTCTGGAACATTTTCAGTTCTTCTCAGGCTGGTTTTAAGGGGGTTTTCCTCCTATCAGTTAATTTACAAAATATTTTATAGTCCCCTGGGGGAGGCCCCACAAGTAGGCAGAGACCCCAGCCTTCTCTGTGGGTGGCCCTACTGTGCCATTTTTGTTATCCAAATGGGGACTAATGATTTCATTCATTAGATAGAGCAGATCTAATCTGTAATCAGTCTCATGGTTACTTCAAGCAGATGGGTACTCTGGCACCCACCCGAGTGTCACTATGTGGATCATCAATGCATTTTATTTGTTCATTTATTTATTTGTTTGTTTTGTTTATATCCCGCCTTTCTTCCCAGTGGGGACCCAAAGTGGCTTACACTGTTCTCTCCTCCATGTTATCCTTTGAGGTAGGCTAGGCGGAGAGTGGGTGCGTTCAGATGCGCCGTTTGATCTGGTGTCGTGACAGTTCAGCAATGGTCCCCAGCCATTGGTTTCTGGCTCAAAACCCCTTTAACCCGGAATATTTTGTTACCAGGTCCCAAAGTGGTGTTTTCTCAGCTCTCCCATTTAAAGCCGCAGTTTCCCCTGTGTGATCGTTCCTCCGGTGTCAAGCCACTTCCAATTATTTAAACCCTCTCCACGCTCGGAAGCCCAAGGTTTCCACTTTTCAGCCACCATTTGTTTTTGCGCATTGGCGGTATGCGCATAAGTGGAGCTCCGCTACCGCATTTTTAAAACCAATATAAGGGTCACTAGTTTTGAGTTCGGGATCCCAAAGAGGCCAGTTTCAGGTGAAAAGTTTAAAGGGAAGTCTTCTGTCAAAGCGGTGAAATCACGGTGCTCTGTGGAATTGTCAAGCGAAATCCGTGATTTGCCCTAGTGACTTTGCGCATGCGCGAGGATAAAGTTTTTCAATTCCACGGATGAACAGTTATGCGCATGTGCAAACTGAGAAAAAAACAAAACAAAAAAACCCCGACACACGCTCCCGTGTGATCACGATTGTCCAGAGTAAAAATAATGTGTCAGAACCGGACCAGTTTAAACCGCTCTCAGCATGCCATCTGAACACACCCAGTGTGTGTCTGGGCCCAAGGTCACCCAGCAAAGCAACCTGGCAGAGTGAAGATTTGAACCTGGGTCTCCCAGATCCTAGACTAGGACTCTAACTACTAAACCTCACTGGCTTACAGAGGGACCAGCCACAGGGTGCTTATGGGATGTGACTTCCTGAGACATGAACAAGTCATAAAGGAATGGGTGGAAGACTTAATCTGTAAAGTAGCTAACCTCGTGGTTAATTCAACCAGATGTTTAGTAACCTGGGACTCTGCAACTGCACTCGGCTTCCTTTACCTTCTCATAGAATCTTAACATTTTAATCCAGTGGCAGATTTGCACAATATGTTTTCAGGTATGCATCTAATTTTTGTTTTGAAGTATAAACCTTAAAAATTTAATGTGTGAACTGTGGGTACAATACATGTGCTTGTGCAAGCAAGCAAGTATTTGACCATATTTTAAAAATATGTGTATCTTTTGGGTATGTGTGTATATATGTGTATGTGTGTGTTTGTGTGTGTATTTCTGTCCTGTGCTTTCAAAAGTTCTCGAGACACCTTCAATAACATACAATAATCAGATAACAATCTTTAATTTTGCTGCCAAACTTAAATTTTTTAATTGTTTAAAAAATGTAAGTCTAACAGCAAAAACACTCATTCAGAGTAAGTTCATTATGTACATATAAATCAACAAAGCTATCAAATATACAAAGAAAGCAGGAACATAAACCCCTCAGAATGGTAGTAGCATCGACAGGAAATACACAACAGGAAAGGGAGAGGCACACTCACAACACAGAGAAATACAACAACCAAGTGCCAAATGTCCGGGCAAAATGATGGGTGCTGAAATCGGCCCCAAGCAAACAGATGTGGGAAGGACATTACACATCTGAGGTACCACAACCAAGAAGTCCCTTTCCCTCAGAAGGATGAAGTAGACAGAGCAGGGTCTCCAATGATAATCTTAGCTGTCAGGCAGCTTCAGACCAGAGCATGATTAGGTACCCTGATCACAACCTATTTAGGGCTTTAGAAGGGACCAAGCGTGGAAACTTGTGCCATAATACACTGCTAGTCTTTAAAGTGCCACAAGATCCTTTCTCATTTTGGTTGCAGTAGGTTAACCTACCACCCTACCCTCCACTGCCCACTATCTGTATATGGCATAGTTCTTTTGCTTCCAAGCGCACCTCAAAGTGCTGGCCACCTTTAAAGCCACACATGCAGCAAATGTTTTGGAGTCTTTCTCTTGTTATTCCACTGAGCCTGTATCAGCAGCAAAGTAAGCCAGCAGGGCCAGGTCAGTAGGGTTGCCAAGAAGCCCAGCTTGGCAAATCACTGGAGATTTGAGGAAGCACCTGGGAAAGCCAGAGTTTGGGGAGGGGAAGGAACACTGCAAGGGTGGAGTTTCATAGAGTCCACCCTTTGAAATTGCCATTTCCTCCATGAGCTATGTTGTCTGAATTCTGGGAAAACTCCAAGTCTCACCTGGAGGTTGGCAGGCACCCCTAGTCAGGTGGGTGGGCTGGGCACAGGATTACAGTTGCCAACCTGTGGTCTGTGGAGCCCAAGCTGGGCCAGTTGGGAGCTGGTTTTAACAAGTCAGAGGCATGCTCTAGTGAGTTTCTAGAAGGTCAGGGGATGAAGTGGAGCCATTTTTTATCAGTAACGATTGCAGCCTAGTGAAACATGTCCTTGCAGGTCAAGCAATGGGGAAGGGGTTTTGCGAGAGGGGAGAAACCACCCATCTCAAAATAGCTGATCTATGCAAATCAAGACTGGACAGCAAAACACAAGGCAAAAACATTGAATAGGAGGGAGAACCAGAGGCCCACAAGCTTCCCAATTTAAGAATTCACATTCCTGACCTCATGCAGTATTCTATTCCTGGAAAATTGCTTAAATTTTGACAGGTTGGGAAAATTGAACTGTGTGAAAGACAGTTCACCTTCTGGGACTTCTGCAACCCACACTATAACAATTTAATTGTTAGCACACAGAGGCCTCTGCTGGCTGCTTGTGGGTACTGCAGCAAAAAGAAAATTCGAATAATTAAAGTGGCTCTTGAACAATCCTCTGGGGGGTTAAGAGGAGGTTATCTGAAAAGTAGCCTGCATCTTCTGTGCTTTCCTGTTAGATACACTCAGGCAGCAGGTGAACAGTGATTAACAGCTTTATTGAACACGAAGTCAGAAGAACCAGAACGAGACAAATCAATGGAGCAACAGGCTCCTTTTTAAACTGTCCGGGCTTGACAAGCCACGCCCACATGTCAGCTAAGGTCCAATCACATACTGTACATAAAGGCCAATCATTTCTCTTCCCTCCAGAACTTCCTTTGTTCCGATAGGTCTATTTACAATACCTTTCAAGATTTCAAGCTCAGTACATTCATTCCATTTCATTCCATTACATACACATTTCCTGAACGTTGGATGCTGGTAACAATAATACACCCCCAACAATAGGACGACCACAAGACTTAAGCCTGGTTCAACCACATAGCAGAATGAGGCAGCAGACTTCTGTGCTGATAGAGCGGACTGCACCACTCCACATGGTGCATCTGAATGCTTCCACATGTGAACAATTCCTTGACGTTAAATATAAATATTTTTTATTTATTGTATTTACTTTTTTATCCCCCACTTCTCTCCCCAGTGGGGACCCAAAATGGCTTACGTATATCATTCTCCTCTCCTCCATTTTATCCTCATAACAACCCTATGAGGTGGCTAGACTGGGGGGGGGGTGACTGGCCCAGGGTCCCCCAGTGAGCTTCCACTAGGCTTGCCAAGTCCCCCCGGGGGGTGGGTAAACCCCCGCCCAAGAGGCCCGGTACCCGACACCAGCAAATCAGGCCCCAGGGGGAACTCCACCCCCTTCCGGCACACATCCCCAGCGTGATGATATTACCCAGAGGTGACATCATCACGCTGGCCACATTGGGGGGCGGGACGCTCTATGATTTGAGGGAAAACTCTATGGTGATCCGGGCAGAGGAATCCTAGTGGCCCTGCCCCCAACGTGCCGACGCGATAACGTCATTTCCGCGCACCAACTCCCGGGATGGTGCAGGACTCCCCCACAGTAAGTAATTTTGGACTTGGCAACCCTAGCTTCCAGAGCAGAGGGGGATTCAACCCTGCCTCTCCCAGGGCCAAGTCTGACACTCAAACAACTACACCAGGCTGGCTCCTACGGGCCAGAAAATTTAGCAGGACAGACATTCTAGTCCACCTGCTTCCTGGCATGCTAGTTTTCTACATACAGGGAGGATTTTACATAAACTCTGTTATCCTTCACTTTGGGTCTGAAGTAGTACAGTCTTCTATCCTGTCACTTCAGTAATATAGTACCTTTCCCCCTCCACCTTTTGTTATATGTATAGACCAGGCCAGGATCAGGCATGTGGCAGAATGAGATGATGAGGGGGGCAGAGTGCTGAGGTGGTGGAATGAACCCGCTTCAGGGGAGTTATTACATTTTTTGAAGTCATCCTACAACTGCAAAAAGCATCTCCCTTCCTGAGAAGTGATAATTTTTGAGGGTTTTTGCATGTGCAAAGCATTAAAATGTGACTGTCCACATCTGCAGTCTGGAAATGGCACATCTCATTCTACCATCTCATGATTATATCCACTTATGCTGCTGCATGTCTAGACTTTACTTACAACCTGCCTCCATTTTATTTTTAATTCGTGTCTCACTTGAGAATGTGTGGTCTCTGTCCCCCACTTCCGGAATTAGGCTGGTCTCATTGAATAAATTCCTATTCCTCCCATTGAATTTCCTTGAATATTTATCCCAGGCCATAACTCCCAAATTCACCTGATAATTTGCCTCTCTCACATACATACATGTAAGTTACATGCTGGATCGATTTGACCCTCTCCTCATGCTTCAAGAAGGCTGTGTGCCTTATTTTTAAAAAAACATTACCCAAAGCTCCAGAACTCATAAATGTGTTGGAAACAGGGATTGAGGGGGTGGCTGGTGATGCCATAAGTGCGAAAAAACAGGGTGACATCACAAGTGCTCAACAATACTCCCCCACTACTAGGGTTGCCAACCTCCAGGAGTTCCAACTAGTCTCCACACCACGGAGATTAGTTCCGCTGGAGAAAATGGCAGCTCTGGAGAGTAGGCATCATGTCCCTGCTGAGTTCCTGCCCCAAACTCCGCCCTCCCTAGCCTCCATCTCCAGCTCTCCAGGAATTTCCCAACCCAGAGTTGGCAACCCTCCCCGCCACAGTCAGCTTTTCACTGATAGGCTGGAAATGTGTGCAGCCAGTTTCCTCTGAACTCATTTCAGGATACTATAATCAGGGCTTTTTTTCTGGGAGAACGCGCCAGAATGGAGTTCTGGAACCTCTTTAACAAAACTCTTTTTAAAATGTTCAAAAGTTCATGAGTTTTCAGTATATAGATTGAAAACTTCATTTCCCTCTGGAGAGTTCTGGCACCTCTTTTTCAAAAACAACAACAACAAAAAGCCCTGACTATAATATATGTCAAAGATGCTTTAAACCATCACCTCTGTTTAAACTGTTCCGTCTGCCTTCAACTTGAATCTGCAGGTCCCGTTTTTAAGAAAATTTTTTAGTACTTTCTATATCCCATTGCCAATTCAGTTTGGGTGCTCTGTCTCATAATATTCTTTTTTAGATTTTGAATACCAGCCATCCTATACACACACACATATATATATGTCTTGCAGCAGTGGTGCCATGTGTTGAGAAGATTGATATTTTTCTTGCAATGGCCCTAAGAACTATACTCTGCAAAGGCTGGTTCTATTCATTTTGATAGGCTGAAATTTATCTGTTTAATTAAATTATAAACAAAGAAATAAACAAGTGACTCACAGGCAACAGCAAACTTAGAAAATACCAAGTGATCATGCTGCAATTTAAAAACAAGGACACCAAGGATTAAATATTCAACTGAGTTAAGAATTTGTAGCTGATTAATCTTGTGCCTTTTCATCAGTTAACTGATGACTTATGGGATTGCAGTATAACAGTCTGCATGGAAGGAAAATTAGTGTACAACTACCATTCTTTCTTCCATGGGCAGGGCTGGCCCGAGGTTTTTTTGCGCCCTAGGCGGGGCTACCTTCTGGCATGTCCCCGTGCATTGCCAACCTCCAGGCGAGGCCTGAAGAGAACTTAGTCCAACTTCTCTCCCCCTTTAGAGGCGCCAAAGTTGCCTCAGCTCTGCCCAGGGCGGGCCGGAGCGAGCTCAGCCCGCTGTAGACTGCTGGGGCGGCTGCAGGTGATCCGGGCAGAGGAGCACGCTGAGAGTTGCGTGGGGATGAGGCCAGGCCGCTTCCAGGTGCCTTGCAGCCACGAGCACCCTCCCTCCGGTCGACCGGGGCTCCCATGCCCGGCGGCGGTGGTGAGGAGGAGGAGGAAGGGGCCCCTCGTCAAGAGGGAACCCGCGGGCGGGGTGGGGAGATGGCAGCACTGGTGCCCAGGCTCCCCCTCCCTCCCCCAAGTTGGGCTGGGAGAAGAGCGAAGAGCTCAGGGGTACCAACGCCGCACAGCCCACTGGGAGGGAGAGAGAGAGGCCGCGCCGAGATGAGGAGGATGCAGGGGCTGTGGACACCTCCTGATGATTGGCTGCAAATTACACCGGGAACAAGAGGCGCGCACGGGCCACCGGTCCGCTTTGCTCAATGCAGTGAGCGGCCACGTTTTGCCACCCCTCCTTCCTTCCTTCTTCCCTCCCCTGCTTCCCTCCCTCCCTCGCCAGCGCAGAGAGAAAGAGAGAGAGAGAGATAGAGGAAGCAAGAGGGGCGGGTGGGCAGAGACAAGAGCCTCGATCTCCGCTGCCTTTCCTTTCTCTCTCGTCAGGAGGGGGGCTCAGCTGCCGTGGGGATGGAGGGCACAGCCCCCGAGCGCTTCCCACCTCCGCTCGCTGGCCGCTTTCTCCTCCTCCTCCTCCTCCTCTTGTGGCGAGGCCCGGTAGGGAAGCCATCATTCAGGGCTTTTGGTGGGGGTTGGGGGGCTCTGGCACCCATAAGGGCCGGCCTGCGCTCTACGCAAATGCCTAGTTCGCCTAGCGGGTGAACCGGCCCTGTCCATGGGAGCCTACATGGTAGAGATCTGCATGTGGAAATTAATTAATCTAAATCTGAATATAATCACATCTATTCTTCAATATCTTTTGTCCATTCAGTAAAATAAGAACATATTGGTAATCTCAGAAATTATTTTCTTGCCTTACTGTTTGCTTTTCCTAATTACTCAAGGGAAGGGAAGTAGGGGAGTTAGTGAGAGCAGAAGCTGATGTGGCAGGGGCATATTCCAAAAAGGGCATGTTCCGAGCAGAAGAGTTAGCAGCTGCCAAAGCAGATAATTCTGCATAGGTGTTTCTATGGACTGCATTTCCACTTTCTGGACATTATTGCACTATCCTCACTGGCTTTCTTAATTTTATAACTGTTCATCCTCTGTACCTCTCTGCTTGTCCAGAAAAAACAGATTGCTTACCTGTAACTGATGATCTTCGAGTGGTCAACTGTGCAGTACCACACATGGGTTCGGCACCTGTGCATGACCTCTACCAGAGAAACTTCTAGAGCTTTGCCTCAGAAAGCTTTTGGCGGGCTGTTCCTGCCCTGGGGAGCAGGCACGTACTGTGCATGCCTGGAGCGGGGGGGAGAGCTGCCTCCCACTCAGTTCCTTCTACCACTACTGGTAAGTCCCATCAAGCCAAAGAAAGGTGAACAGGAGATGCCAGCAGTGGGGAAGGCTGGGTGGGATTGAGGTACTGCACAGATGACCACTTGAAGATAATCAGTTACAGGTAAGCAACCTGCTTATCTTCATCGTGGTCTCTGTGCAGTCCCACGCATGTGTGATTACAAGAGCTGAACCAGTTGGAGGAGGGAGCTGGCCGCTGCAAAAGACACAAAGAATACTGGTTAAGACACAACATCATCAGTGAGAAAAAACACCCATGGGTCCTACCTGGGGATGCAGCAGGGTCAAGCGAAGAGAGATCGCAGCACCAACTGGCCGAATGCAGCATCCCGTCAAGCTCAGACATCGAGTGCGTCGTGGGTCACGAAGGTCGATGCCAAGGACCATGTAGCAGCCACACAGACATCCTCCAATGGAACACCAGCCAGGAAAGTGGTGGATGTTGATACTGCCCGTGTAGAATGGGCAGTGACACAGGTAGGAATGGGTTGACGTGCAAGCTCATAGCAAAGGACTATGGTGGAAGTCACTCATTTAGACAGGCGTTGAGAGGAAATCGGCTCCCCCACATGAGGGGGGCCATAAGCAAGGAACAGCTGAGGAGATTTACGTATAGGCTGAGTCCTATGTAAATAAAAAGAGAGCGCTCTGCACACATCGAGGCAGTGGAGGGCTCTCTGAGGTGCATCAGTCAGATTTGGAAAGAGAGAAGGTAAGACAGACAACTGGGACAGGTGAAAAGCAGAAATGACTTTAGGCAGGAAAGAAGGATCTGGTCTAAGGACAACCTTCTCCCTATGAAAAACAGTATAGGGGGATCAGTCCAAAAGACAGCTAGTTCCCCTACTCTGCGTGCAGTAGTAATTGCTATAAGGAAGGCCGTCTTCCAGGAAAGCAACCTGAGATAGACCATAGCCATGGGCTCGAATGGCTTGGACATAAGTTGAGTGAGAACAAGTGACAGACTCCATGAAGGCACCAAGGGCTTCCTAGGGGGACAGAGCCGGAGGAGACCTTTAAGGAACAACTTTGTAAGATGGTGGGAAAAGATTGTGGATCCCTGTATCAAGGGATGGTAGGCGGAGATGGCCGCTAAATGGACCTTTAAAGATGAGTATGCAAGGCCATTATTTTTTAATGAGACGACATAGGAAAAAATCTCACAGAGAGATGACTGGATGGGATCGAAGGAGTTATCAGAGGCATACGACTGGAACCTCTTCCACTTCAGACGGTAAGTGGCACGGGTAGAGGGCTTCCTGGCATTCAGGAAAACGTCAGACCCTTCAGGTGGGAAGTCTAGTGGAGGATCTTCCAGGCCATCAATCTGAAGAAGCCCGGGTCGGGGTGCAGGATCTTTCTGCAAGCCTGAGAGAGGAAATCGGGGACGACAGGCAGCAGCCGGAACATCCAGTTGGAGAGATGAAGGAGGTGCAGAAACCAGACTTGGCACAGCCACCATGGAGTGACAAGGATGCATGACGTAGCATTGGCTACAATCTTCTGAACGACATGGGAGATCAAGGGGAATGGAGGGAAGAAGTAGAATAGGGTCCCCTTCCAGGTGTGGAGAAAGGCATCTCCCAGCAACTGAGCAGATGGCGGACCATGGCTGAAAAAGAGGCAACACCAAGCATTGTCTGCAGTTGCAAAGCCGTTGACAGCAGGGCGACTGAACTCGAGAAAGAGAAGTTTCAGGTATCAAAGGTGGATGGACCATTCGTTGCCCGACGAGCGGGAGCGGCTCAATTGATCGGCATCAATGTTTTGAATGCCCGGAATGTGTATCGCAGAACGTGTGATGGAGTGGCAGAGGCACTGGCTCCAGAGATCGATGGCTGACAGGCAAAGACAAAGGAAGGCAGTGCCGCCCTGCTTGTTTATGTAGTAAATGGTGGTGGTGTTGTCGGAGGCAAACCCGAACGACTTGGCCTCGAAGCACCGGGAGGAAAGAGCGGAGAGCGAGATGAACCGCATGCAGCTACAGGATATTGATATGGTGACCTCGCGACGAGAACTTTTGGCCAACATTAGGAAGCTAGAAATCAAACACAAACAAATGTGCAGTGGCAGAGTTTATAAAAGACTCATAAATTTGAGAAAGCAACTGGAGCTTCTGGAAGTGTCAGCTGAGACCCAGCTTTACATGCTCAACAAACACATAAAGTCAAGTAAAGGCCCAAAAAATCTCCGTTATCTTTCCTGGAGATTGAAAAAGCAAAGGGACGAGAGATGGATACATAGCATAAAAGACCCAAAGGAAGTACTGCATTCAACTTCGGAGACCATCATACAAGTAATGGAAAACTTTTATTCATCACTATATACCTCCACTAAGCCTTCAAAAGAAAGTATTGACAGCTTCTGGAAAAGTCAACCTCCACTAAAGCCACTCACAGAGGACCACCAACAAATGCTTGATGTACCAATGACTGCAGAAGAAATTGATAAAGCTGATAGGAAGAATCAGAGCCAAGTCCAGAGAAGAAAGCACATCAGAGCTAGGTCCTGCTGCTGGGGATAAATTGTTAGGACTGAGCAATTCAGTCAATTCCAGCTAACTGTAGCTCTGTTCACAAGCTGCAGTGAACACACATATGCCCTGCATGTACATGTGTACATCTGTTTGTAAGATTGTTGTAAACTGGGTCTATCTTATAATGACTACTCAGAACAGAGATCAGACACAGCCTTTAGTAGGAACCAAGTTTAATATTGCTTTAACCCTACCTCCAACAATCTGCTCTGCAGGAGATTAACCCTTACATTACCACATCCACACACCCCCAGTCTATCAATAAGTTGAACAACTTGAACAAACAGAATGAACACTAACTAGAGATATGGGATACATTGACTGAACTCAGTGGTCAACAGGCTTATTCTACCCAGGCTTCCATGGCCATTATTATCTAGCAGAGGTATTGAACTCATTTGTTAAAAGGGCTGTATCTGACATAAATGTCACTTTGTGGTACTAGGCCATAATGTGCCATAAAATGTAGTGCCAGATATCAGAGATATAAACTTTATAAAGGACACAGGAAAACCCAGTTACTCAAAAACTCAAAATACAAACATTCCTACAAAATCCAAACCCACACCCTGCTATCCTGCAGGAGTCATAAACTGCCCTCCCCTGCCATTAGGAATCTAGCCCTATTTTTCCCAGCAAGGAAAGGGAACATTTCCCAAACCCATTTCTGATCCATGCTAAAAGAGGAGTTATGTCTAGGGAACAACAAGGAGAATCCCATAAATGCTGTTTAGGGAAGGGAAGGGTGGGGTAGTGAAAAGAACAAAGAATGGCAAGGGAAACAACTAAGGGAAACTGTCATGAAGTGTCATGAAGTGAGTTATTAAACTATTCAAGGAAGGGTTGAAAAACACTCAGTTTCATTTTTTGCCTCAAAATGTTCCAGAATCCTGTCAATGTCAAGCCCGGCCCAATAAAAAAGATGTAACAGAGAGACAGACTGAGTCCTCCACCTCTTCAATATTGTTATGATCTTGGGGTGCAGATTTCTTCCTGTCTGCCAGTCCCTCTATGGTGCATTGATTAAGAGGTCCTACTAAAGCTAATAGCTTTTGAGTAGAGTTCTTTGCATTATCTAGAGTGGAGGCAGCATATACTTACTCATTTTGTAATTCTTTTACAGAGGTAAATTTAGGTGTAGACATTTGAGCAGGAATCAATTTGTCCCCCATACCCAGTGATGGAACTAAATCTGGAGATTGGGATGCTGCAGATGTACTTCTTGACAGAAGTGGGGGAACTTTCACACCTGCAAATACTCTTCAAGCAAAAATGGCAAAGGAAGCAAGGTATCTTTCCATTTTTAGCAGTATCAAAGGTATTGTTGAGGAGGTAAAAGTCAAGAGCAATCTAAACCCTCAGAATTTATTTATTTATTAGATTTCTACCCCACCCTTCCCGCCGTAGCAGATTCAGGGCAGCTTACACAAACACTAGACAGCTAAAACAGAACTAAGTAAAATCGTGACAATATAAATCTAAAACATTACAAAGTTCTAGTGCTAAAAACAGTTCATATACAGCGGCAGGCATTATTTAGTAGAAATTATCAGGGAGTCTCTCAAACTTTACAAGGTCAATTAAATGAAACTCAGTTTACGCCTGTAAAATTGGCACATATATACACAAATACTTCACCACTGTGTTGGAAGCGATGCGGTCAGAAAGCATCATACATACATGCATGGTGGGATTGTCCGTTTGTTGCTCAGTATTGGAAATATATTATCCAAAATATCCAAGCTCTAACAGGTTACAACTTACCATATGACCCGGCATTGATTTTGCTCCACCTTTGGCCTGCAGATGGTGTACCTGAAATTAAGAAAAAACTAATTAATGTTCTGTTAATAGCTGCTAAAGTGCTATTAGCAAGCAAATGGAAAGCAGACTCCACTCCAACAATGCAACAATAGCTGCACAAAGTCTGGGATTTTTTCTTACAAGAGAAAATCTCGTTCTGGACAAGTAACAAAGATGCTGAACATCAGCTGCTTAACCCTATGGATAAATGGTACCCCATATTAGAGAAAATGAACATAGACAAACTTGACTGGGAACAAATAAGGAAACCAAAATATGAAGGGCTGTTGTTTGGCTGACGGACTAATCTATTGGTAACAGGGGTAGACAGTAGGCCGCATCCACTAAGCTAATTATGAATGGGCTGAAGAATAAGTGACACACACACACCCTTTCAACAGCTCATCGGCAGCCTCGCAAAGACAGTGGGCACTGGTGGGGAGGCCTCCACAGAAGATTGAAGCAATTGCAATGTACTTCCCTCTGACCAATGCCTTCATTGCATCCCAGATGACCTGAGAGACACTATAGTAAGAGTCATTTTTAAAATAATTTTAAATTTCTAAATT
>NW_015176483.1:499511-517791 GCF_001447785.1 Gekko japonicus
CGTTTGGACATCTTGGAGGAGCTGGTCTTGCGTGGCGGCCACGAGAAGCCAGTCGTCGATATAGGGATACAGGGCAATCCCACGACAATGGCGGTCTGCAGCCACCACAGCCATCAGCTTGGTAAAAACCCTCAGGGCAGTGCAGAGTCCAAAAAGGAGGGCCCGGTATTGGTAGTGTGCATTGCCGACAGCGAAACGCAGGAGCTTTCGATGCTAGGAACGGATAGTGATGTGAAAATATGCATCCTGGAGATCGACAGAGGCAAGTCTTGGGAATCAGTGGAAGAATCGATTGTAGGGTGACCATTCAGAACTTGTGGCATCAAATGTATCGATTGAGATCCCAAAGATCCATAATGGCCCTGAAGCCGCCATCCCTCTTCGGTACGAGGAAATACTTGAAGTAGAAGCCTAGGGTTTGTTGTGCCTCCGGGACGACCTTGATGGTGCCATTGGCCAGAAGCATGGAAATCTCGGAATGGAGGAGAGGATCCAGGGGGGTGATTACAAAGTGAGGTAAGTCGGGAGGCGAAACAAACTCTACGGTGTACCCGATCTGTAGGATGGTAAGGACCCAGGAATCGGTGGAAATTCCTTCCCACATTGGCAGAAAGGGAAATAGTCGGGTCTGGACGGGAGGGGTGTACGACGGAGGAGACAGCAGGTGACCGAAGTGGTCAAATGGACTGCTTGGGCTGCTGGGATTTTTTAGGGGCCTGTTGGCACGCCCTATTCGGGTAACGGGAGTAATAGGGCCTCTTTCTCCATTGGGAGGTGGGCATGGGAGACAGCTGGCGCCTGGCATAATATGGTTTCCAGGAATGGTACCGATGTCAAGGCATCGAGGTTGAGACACCCAGGTTCCGAGCCTGCTTCTGGCTAATTCATGGCCTTCAAGGCCTCATCAGTGGTAGAGTGGAAGAGACCTTCGCCATCAAACGGGAGGTCCTCAATCCAAAATTTCACATCAGGCTGTAAAGAGGTACCTCTTAGCCAAGCGTGGCGACGGAGGAGACAAGGACCTTTGAGGAGCAAGTGATGGCATGATGGACTGAATTAATTTGCAGTTTTGAGATTGTACAATTTTCCAATAAAGCTCCTGATAACGTGGGACGGTGTTCCTCCGGAACAAACTCCAAGATGGGACATACTGCATTAGCCACATTAAAAGCATAAACCGACAGGTATGACAGGTAGGTCTCAATACGAAGACTCATAGAGGCGAAGGAATACATCTTCTTCGCAATAACATCGACCTTGTGACCCTCGTGGTCAGGAGGCGCAGAGTGGCGGGCAGATTGCTTTGATTTCTAGGAAGCATGTACCACCATGGAATTCGGCGAAGGCTGCCTAAAGAGAAACTCCCCCGAGTTCTCTTGGACCTTATAGAGAGCTTTGTATTGTCTGGAGACCGGGGGAATTGAAGCAGGATGGACCCACAACTCTTTAAGGGCAGAAAGGTGGACCAGCAGCAGAGGCAGGATGATAGAAGGTGGGAGGACAGCCTGAACAAGCTTGTGAACAACATTGGTCACAGCCGGGGATTCAGTGGAACCCTGGACCTGAAGTGCAGAGGCCATCCTAGTTACCAGTTCCAAATAAGCTTTCAGGCCCTCAGTGAGGGAAATAGAAGCCGAGCCCCGAGGATCAGCGTCGATGTGCAGAACATCGAGTTCTAGGTGTCCTGAATCCGAGTGTTCAGAGATCGACATGGGAGAGGATGATCTCAGCGGTTGTCAGGTTCCACAGCAAGTAACTCTTCACATACGTTTCCTAAGAAGCGTTATGCTTTATTAGAGTACAAAACTGGTACCATATCACAGGATTATTGTTAGGAATAACTATAGGGCGGGAACATCCGTACGCATAGCTGAACAAGGCAAATAGCTAAGCAAATGAACTTCGAGCGCGAGAATTCTCCCGGCAGGAAGTTACATAATGAGCAGGAGACTTGCAGGGCCCCTGAGAGCAGAAAGATTCACACCAGTGGTGGACCGCAAACCCTCCCTTCTTCACAAGGCCAGACTGATAATGCCGCCTAGCCGAGCCAGCTCCCACAGTCTCCGAGACAATGTTTATGGCAAGCTGCTAAGCTGCAACCAAGCGGGAACGGGGAAGGACAGAACCAACATAAAATGACAGCTAGCTGACATCCTGCCCCCTCAAAAATACATCAACCCCCTCCCACAGCCGACAGGTGACTGCCCAGTTTCCTTGGGAACTGAGTGTGGAATCTGCGCAGGAGTTTGGGGGCTTGCATATCTTTCCCCACCACCCACTCCCGATGTCCAGGACCCCAATGCACCCATTCCACCAGGTAGAACAATTGTCCACTTTTCATTTTAGAGTCCAAAATTGCAGATATTTCATGATGTTCTTCCTCCTCCACCAGAATGGGGGGTGGCCGAGTCGGCTCCAGGTGCCAGGGATTAGACACTGGGCAAGGCTTCAGTAGGCTGAAATGGAAAATTGGATGGACATTTTGTAAGTTCTTAGGCAAGTCCAACTCAACTGTCACCTCATTAATCAACCTTACAATTTTAAACGGGCCAATGTATTTCCACGCTAACTTCTGGCAAGACTGAGAAAGGTCCGTCCAATCATCCTGTTTGAAGTTTGTGAAGCACCTTAAATATTGTTCAAGGGTTTGATTAACCAGCTCAGATTGGCCGTCAGTCTCTGGATGATAAGCGCTGCTCAGTCCCCATTCAATGCCCATAAGTTCCAGGAGCTCACGCCAAAACTTTGAGACGAATTGGGGGGCCCTGTCCGTTATTATTTTGGTCGGTAGTATGTGGAGCCTGACCAAATGCTTTGGCCAAAGTCCGAGCCATTGGCACACCGGGGAAAGGGATGAAATGAGCCTGCTTGGAGAATAAATCCACAACCACCCAAATTACTGTCATGGCCTTGCTGGGAGGTAAATCGGTGATGAAATCCATGGAAATAACCTCCCATGGTCTATTTGGCATTGGTAATGGTTTCAGTAATCCGGTGGGCTTCCCCTTTCTGGGTTTACACATAATGCACGTTTGACAGGAGTGTACATACACAGATAAATCCTTGCGCATGTGGGGCCACCAGAAGGTGCGTTGTAGGAGGTGTAGTGATTTTACAAAACCTGTGTGGCCAGCCGGCTTAGATCCATTCACTAGCCCCATAATCTCCCCCTGCAACAGGTTTGGAACAAACAGTTTTGTGTCCTTATACCAACAACCATTCGGGGCCAGTGCCAACTCCCCCGCCACCTCCACTTCCTGATTGTCCAGCTCCGAAAAGGCGGCAGCATATTTGGCCTCCCATCCCCCTGGGGGGGCAGAGGGGAGGAAATTTTAGCCTGCCTCCGTGTCATCACCGCCCCACCCAGATGAAAAGGCGTAAACATAGACTCTAGGACCTCCTCGCGATGGCTTTCGTGCTGTGGGAGGCAGGACAAGGCATCCGCCAGCGAGTTTGCTTTCCCTGGGAAATGGTGGAGAGTTAATCGAAACTTAGAGAAAAAATCAGCCCATCGGAGTTCCTTGGCATTTAAGTTATGGGGGGTGCGAAGCATTTCAAGGTTCTTATGATCTATCCATACCTCAAACGGCCCCCTCGCCCCCTCCAGCCAATGCCGCCATGTCGAGAGAGCCAGACGGATTGCCCCAGCTTCCCTGTCCCAGACCAACCAATTGCGCTCGGTGTCGGTGAATTTACGGGACACGTAGGCTAAGGGATGGAGTTTGCCATCCGCACCTTCTTGCAAAATTGCCCCACCCATAGCCACGTCAGAGGTGTCCGTTTGCACCACAAACTTTTTAGTTTCGTCCGGGTGCGCAAGGATGGGCTCAGTGGTGAAAAGGGTTTTCAGTTTGTCGAATGCCTCCTGGCATTCCGGGGTCCACAGCAACTTAGCCCCTGGCTTAGTAGCTTCAGGACCCTTCCCCTTCGTTTTCAACAAGTCAGTGAGGGGTAAGCTCATCTGGGCAAAGTTCAGCAAAAAAATTCTATGGAAATTGGCAAACCCTAGAAAACTTTGGAGTTGCCGGCGAGTTCTGAGTACCTCCCACCCCAAAATGTCTTTAACTTTCCCCTGGTCCATTTCTATGCCCCGCAGGGAGATGTGGTAGCCCAGGAAATCAATTTCTGTTGTGTGGAACTCGCACTTAGACAGTTTGGCGAACAGTTTATGCTTGTGCAACTTTCTGAGGACCTCTCTCACCAACCGCACATGGGAGGTCTTGTCGGGGGAGTAAATCAGAATGTCATCCAAAAAAACAAGCACCCCATTAAACAGGTGCTCATGCAACACTTCATTTATTATATTCATAAAGACCCCCAGGGCTCCCTGAAGACCGAATGGCATCATCAGGTACTCCAACTGCCCTAGAGGAGTATTGAAAGCAGTCTTATACTCATCCCCTTCTCTTATTCGCACCCGAAAGTAAGCATCGCGCAAATCAAGCTTGGAAAAGTTTTTCCCTTTAGCCACTTCCGTGAGCTGGTCCTTGATCAATGGCATTGGGTACGCATTCATAGAGGAGACAGCATTCAAACCCTGATAGTCGGTGCACAGAGTGAGATCAGCCGGCATAGGGTCATCAACAGGGGGATGAAGCCCAGGTTCTAAGGGAGAACACTTTGGGGCATCCCTAGGTCTCGAGAGCTCAGGAGGGTGGTGAGGAGCCACAAAGCAGGTAGAATCACGGACCAAGAATGTCTGGTGTGATCCGAAATACGTCCATGCTCAGTATGTTCAAAGTGATGAAGCCGATCATAGTGGTGCTTCTGAGGAGTAGGAGACCACGGATAGTAATAAGGATAATAAGCAGACCGATCTCGTTCATCAAGAGACCAGTACTGGTTGTCGGAAGGTGATCCCAACAGGGAAGGCGATGGACGACGAATGAGATGCTTTCGATCATATCGAGATCGAGAACAGTGGCCGATAGAATGCTCCCTGCCGTCCAAATCGTGGATCGGGGTACGGGAGTGTGGAGACGGAGATCGAGAGTCCTGGTGAGACGACAATTCGGGAGGTGATCTCATAGACTGACCCAGCGGAATAAGGCCAGACGCTGAAGAGAGCATAGGCAGTGGTGTTGGAGGTCGCAAAGTGGACTTGTGGGGTACAACAGCCACAGCAGGAGTTGATGTCGTTAAACTGGTAATGACTATTGGGTCAACAGCCAAAGTCAAAGCCAATGTCGAGGGCTTGACTTTCGATTTCGACGGAGCCTTATCCTCAGGCCGTTTAGGTTTTAGCTTTGGTGCCTTTGGAGCCCCATCTGATATTTGAGAAATGGGCGAAGCCATCGTAGGATGCAAAGCTGCCTCTAAAAGCACAGCCCTAAGCCGAGCCTCCCTATTACATCTAGCTTGCCTAGTAAAACTAGCGCAATGGACACAGCTATCGACTCTATGGGATTCCCCCAGACAAATAAGGCAAAAACCGTGACCGTTGTTCAAAGGAATTTTAGCTGGGCAATGACGACACATTTTTAAAAACTTAGTTTTGCCCATACACGCTCCACCCCACTCACCAAATGGGGGGACGAAAGTGAAGAAAAGAGGTTTATTCTTTTTTCTTTCTTTTTTTTGTGTAGAAGTAGTGAGGAAAGAAGGCAAAGTAAAAAGAAATAAAGACCGAAGAAGGAAGACAAACAAATATACTTAGCTGAGGCAAATACGGAGAGCAATAGAAACGAGGTGTGAACACACAGGCGGTTGAAGAAGAACTGAGTAGGAGGCGGCTCTCTCCCCCGCTGCAGGCATGAGCAGTACGTGCCTGCTCCCCAGGGCGGGAAGAGAGCCCACCAAAAGCTTTTTTAGGCAAAGCTCTAGAAGTTTCTCCAGTAGAGGTCATGTGCAGGCGCCCAACCCATGTGTGGGACTGCACAGAGACCACGACGAAGATACAAGAGCTTCAGAGTGAGGGAAGGACAGAGGCAGTCTACATTCTCCCCCTATGACAAGCAGCATGTCTCCAAGGGACAGCAGCAAATGTTTTGCTTGTACTCTCTGGAAGGCAGACATGGGGCAGAATGAAGACAGACTATGGGCCATGTTACAGCCTCTCCCCAGAAAGGAGAGAAGTATGTTGCTTGTATTCACCGAATGACAGGCATGCTGCTACAGAGCAAATGAGGGATACAGTACGGAGGGACAAAGCTGTTGCTGTATAAGTGTACAGATGTCTTTGCCCCCCCCCAGAACCCCAACCCTACAAAAGGAGAAGAAGTCTCCACCAAAGTCTCAGCCAATCCTTTCTCCTGCTCAGAACTGAGCCCATGGAGGATGACAATTCATGCCCTAATTCATTAAATTTAAATATATTTACCAAGCAATTACTAATTCCAGCCTCTTCGTGAGATATTGAAGGAACTGATAATTTTGCAAACCACTCCTTGTTAAAAGTAAAGACTATTTTTATGCTTCTTTTTCTTCAGAAACAATGCACAGCCTTGAGAAACCTAAACTTATGTGTTCTTAATAGAACTGCTAATGTTCAGACATTTAACCTGCTCGTTCAGAGTTATGCCCTGGGTTTCAGTGTCAGTTATTTGTTCAATAAGACAGATTTTTGAACTGGAAAGGGTTCTATGCCTTGATGCACTAAGTTCCTACCACTAAAGTATAAAAACCTATCACATTCAAGGCCTTACTCTGGACCTGCTAAAAGGCTCCGTCAAAACCAATCAGAACTAAGGTTGCCAGGTCCCCTTGCTGCTCCAGTGGGGGGGATTTGGGGAGTGTTCTGGGACATCCCCAATGTGATGACATCATCCATAAGTGATGTTGTCACGGCTCAGGTGGGGTGTCACCTGACCCTGCCACCACTCTGGATTTAGGTTCCCTTGAGAAGGCCCAGAGTACCCCCCCCAAAGACCTTCAGACCTCCCTTTAGGCCGAATAACAGGCGTGAGGACCAGACAAAGTAAAACAAGGAAAAGGTTTATTTTATAGGAGGTCAAACAACAAGGTGCAGAATAATAACAGTAAGTGGGTGAAAAGAAATAAAATGCCCTAACGCATCTAAGTATACTGTCCCTAGCTCACTATCTCAAGTGGCCTTACACTACTCACCCCTCCCTCAGGATGAGGGTTTTTCCCCTGCAGCAGCCTCTCTTCTGGCTCTGCCTCTGGAAGAAAGAACAGCTCTTCCTGCTGCTCCAGAACTTTTATTCCAAGCCCTCCTCTTTTCCCATTGGTCCATTTTGGCTCCAAAACCTCCCAGGGGCTTCTGGGAGTTGTAGGCCCAGCCTCACCTACTGCTAGCTAGGCTCCTTGGGTCTAGTAGGCCTCTACTGGCACAGCCCAGATCATGACAGATGTCATCATGCTGGGGACGTTGCACAGGGATGCTCTGGTTAAAGGACAAAACTCTATGGTAAAACTGGTTTAAAACCACAGAGTTTTGCCCTCAAACCAGAGGGTCCCCACACGATGTCCCCAGCATGATGACATAACTTCCGGGTGAAGTCATCACATTGGGGAAGTAACATGGGGACATGGCTGTTTGGGGGCAGGGTTTCCCCCACTGGCCAGCTGGCTAGCAGTGGGCTGAAGCCCCAGAACCCAGGGGAACCCCCGACCTGATCTGGGGACTGGCAAGCCTAATCAAAACTGACCCACACAATTCCTAGCCCAACACACGGACCCAACAGTTTCCCAACTGCAGTTTAACAACCTTCCTCTTAACTCTTAGCTGAGATTAAATTTAGCCCCACCAATCCATAAACTAAAGCTGCTCATGCCAACGTTCGGTCAACATGTTTTCTCAGAAGCAAGTCTCACATAATTCAGTGGAACTTACTTCCAGTGGGTGTGTAAGGGATTACAGCCTTAAATAGTTCATCTATCTATTAGGAACGTATTACAGCTACCATACCTGTGATGACAAAATCCAAGTGCCATTTTGGAGTAAATATGGACAGGATCATGCTGCACAGTTTGCAATACTATAAAATATTACCAAAAAAGTAGAAGATAAATACACGTTTCATAATTTCTTTCTAGTCCCAGATGCTTATAGGATCATACAAGAAAACAGTCACCAAACTTCGTATTCTGTCCCATTTCTCTGATTTGGGACCTAAGGAAGTGCTTTTAAAACAAATCATTTTGATGGATGCATCACTGGTGATGTTTTTGAGTTTCTGAAATAAAACAAAGATGGGGAAGAAGTCATCAATCTAACCCAGGTTTTACTGTTCCTTCCTGCCATTCATCTTTGAATTTCTCACGCAGTATCTACCTGTGGCTTCTCTTGATACATTACAAATATTTCACCAGAGGGGAAACCAGATATGGCTGAAGCAGTCTGCATCCTTTTCTGAGTGAATACAGTCAGAAGAGGATGCTATGGAATGAGATGGCTTCTATTCTCCTGGCATCTTGGACATAAAATAGCGATACAGAAGTCTTTTTTTTTTGAGCCCCCAGAGGGGATTTTTTATTGATTTTTTATCACTACAAAAAACTACAACAGAAAAAAGGGAAGGGGGAAACTACACATACGGGAGAAAGTAAAGTACCCATTACTATCTAAAAACCCAAGAGAGGAGATCCTCCAACTAGCTTTTATAGATCCAGTCTTTTCATCATTCTTTTTATGAACTGTGTCAAACATTAAAAACTTTTTACCCTCACAGTTTACATTTAACTGCCCAATAACAGTGCCCCCGATCATCCCCTGGAACCAAAGTTCTCAAAGGCACAATTCAGAGTCCTTCAGCCTTTACTTCTTCTTCTCTCTTCTCTTCCGCCACTTGTAGGGACTTTTCGGGGCTGCTGCCCCCTGCTCAGACAAAGAGACCTCGCCAGATGAACCAGTTTCCAGCTCGCCACTGGACCTGCTGTCCTCTTCTTTTTTCTCGTCCTCTGACCTTCCCAGCTGTTCCTTTAGGAATTCTTAAGCTTTCAGAACAGAATCTATCTTTTCCTTCTTCTCTTTGATCTTAAATGTTACGTCTTCTGGAAATAGCCATTTGTATCCAATTGAATTTGTTTGGAGAAAGTGCACAAGTTCTTTATATTTCTTTCTGCGTTGTCTTCAGGGCCGGCCGGAGGTTGTCCTGCGCTCTAGGTGAGCGCAGGTGCCAACCTCCCGGCAGGGCCTGGAGACCTCTCCGCCGGGGGGGGGAGCCGCTCAGCCCAGCTGCCCCCACCAGCCACAGGCGACCTCCCCTTCTTGCCAGAGGTGCGGAGAGGAGGAGCCGGCGCCAGGCGCAGAGAACGCGGAGCTGCTGGTCGGGGAGCGTGTGTGGGGAGGGCAGGCGATGGAAGGAGGGAGGCGAGGCTGGCCCAGCTGAGGGGAGGAGAAAGGGAGGGAAGGAAGCTGGAGGAGCCAGAGCCGTGCATGCACGCACGCCTCCTCTGGACTGGCGCCTCCTCCCGGCGAGGGCGCAAAGCAGAGCTGCCCGTTCCAAGCACACTCCGATGGACTCTCCCCCCCAAACACCCCTCGCCTCGCCTCCCCCCCACCTGCAGAGCCCGCCGGCTCGCCTCTGCCGCCCACCTCCTGAATAGGCGTCTCACCTGGCCGCCTCCCCCCTGCCACGCTCCCTTGCCTCGGGCGCCTTTGACTGTGCCCAGCCAAGCGGAGCCGGGAGGGGAGGGGGGCGGCGGCGAGGACAGCGCAGCCCCCCAGCCAGAAACGCCCCCGCCGGCCTCTACCGCGCCGAGCTTCTCCTCGTCCCAAAGCAAAACAACCTCACCGCGCACGTGGCTCCGAGACGTGCCCCCCCGCCCCATTAGCAGCCAGGTGATTTTGGGGGGGGCGGTGGCTGCGCGTGGGGGTAAAACTTGCGCAAGCAGCCGCACGCACACCTCCCGCGAAGCCAAGAACTGCCGCGGCGCAGTCACTCCGAAAGGTCAGCGGAGGGTGGTCATCGAGGAGGAGGAGGAGCGCAGCCAGGAGCGCCTCGGTGGGCGGCAGCGCCGGGATTTCCTGCTCGGGGCGGGGGCACTGATTGGCCAGCGGGCCGGCAGCGCCCCGGGGATTGGCTTCCTGCCTGCCTGCCTGCCATGCTCCTCTTGGCTCCCTTCCCCTGCCCTTCTTGTCCTGGTCAGGCTGCAGGCGAGGAGAGGCTGCCGGCTGCCGCCCCTGCCTCTCCTCCCGCGCCCCAACCGCCGGCTCGTGCTCTAGGCGAAGGCCTAGTTCGCCTAGCGGGCGAGCCGGCCCTGGTTGTCTTACTTCAAATGGAATATCCTTTAGCGTTATAACCGACTTCTCCCCTGCCTTCAGGGGCGTTGCCGCTACTGCTTTCAGGATAGCATCCCTGACGTGCCTCTTCGAGAATCTTACTACAATTTCCCCAGGCAGGTTATTTTTCTTTATATATCCTGAATATGACCTGTAGGCCACATCCATATCGTTGAGTAGCAAGTCCGCCTTTATTTCTGTTACTGGGGCAAGTAGTTCGCTCATAAGTTCTTTAAGATTCTCTCCTCTGTTCTCTGGCACCCCCTGGAAGCACAGGACCATATTGGCCTTATCCATTTGTACTTGAAGCATTTGATCTTCCAAAGAAGAAGTTTGCTTTTCCAATTTTTGCACTTTCTTCTTCACTTTCTGCGTTGATTCAGCCACTTCCTTTACTTTCTCAGCATCCTGCTTCATTACTTGTATCAAATCAGTTATTTGCGTTTGTTGCGCAGTAATGCTCTGTGTTACCACGGTCATCTGCTCTTTGAAGTTATTCAGCTGTTCCAGTAGAGGGCGCATGAACTCAGCTATAGCCTTTGCCGTCTCACTGGTCGTTTCCGGCTTAGGGGACTCTGGTTTCGTTTTCAAAAGGCGGTACAGAAGTCTTGTGGGGATCCCTGCCAAGACCAAATGCAGCCATGCTATGCATACATACCAGTTTGGATGACTCAGAACCATTTGATGTGCATGTGTTGGATGCACATGATCAGCTGGGCATGGAATGCAGGCTGGCATGTTGCTGGCCCTTCAGCACTCAAACAATTTAAAAAAAACATGGCTCCTTGAAAAAGTTAGTTGCTGACCAAGTCTTAGGGTTTGCTGAAGAAACACATGGATCTATATCACCAAAATAAATAAATCAGTACAAGAATAAACTCTGAATAATGACCCTATGATTACAGAAGTCGGAGAGCCAGTGTGGCCTACTATTCGGACTGCCAGACTAAGATTTGGGAGAACCAAGTATGAAACCCGACTCAGCCTTGGAAGCTTCCTGGGTGACCTTTCTCTCAGCCTTCAGTACCTCACATGGTTGTTGTTGTGAGGATAAAATGGAGGAGACTGATGTAAGCTGCTTTAGATTCCTACTGGGGAGAGAGAATGGGTGTAAATAAAGCACTTAAAAAAATTAAAAGGTATTACTCTATAAATCTACTTTTCAGGACCCACTTGCAAAGTAGCTCCAATCTACTACCCCCAAATAAATTAAAAAATGCAAGAATCTCACATAAAATTAACACCAAAAGTTTAACATTCATTTATGGGATTCATACCCTGCTCTCCTACTAACAAGTAGCGCTCAGGTGGCTTACAAATGAAAAATCGCAAAAAAGGGGGGGGAGCTAAAATCCCACCAAGCAGACAGCAGCAGCAATAACACAGTCACATACGCAAAAACCAGCAATAATATATTAACAAAAGCAATAAAACCTTCAATCAAAATCACGTAAGGCAAAATTCTAAGCATGACAGAGAAAACAAAAGATACACAACTTGTAATAAATAAATTCTTATTATTAGAACAACATATGGTGCTTTGGAAGATAGATCAGTGACAGCAACCTTTATGTGAACTGGAAAAAAGGTGGCTGAGCAGGTAATAATGAAGCAGCTGTTTCACAGACCCGTAAATGCATCACCAACCTGAACACAGTATACAGTTGTCTGAATGGCTTAGAAGACACCAAAACATGTTGATAGGCAGCATGTTTGCTTATATGTAAACTGGCTAGACACTAATTAGATGCTAGGTAATTAGGCACTAATTAGACAGTAGCTTGAAAGCCCAGATTCCACTTTTTGCCTTTCCATGTCAAAAAAGAACATCATTTAGAGGCAAATGATTTCCAAGATCAAACTGTGAACTATTCAAAGTTGAGGGGAAAGATGCTTATTTTTCTGAGAACAGTGTAACAGAATGATGGTGCCTTACAGAAGAATTATTCTCTCTCTTTGTCTAGAATCTCACTGATTTCCCCTCTACCTCTGCTTTTCCTTAACTGAAAAAGTGTAGTCAGTGACCCATACTGAAATGCATAATATTTTGGTTAGGCCCATAAAATGGAGCTGATAAACACCATAACCAAGGATGGGCGTGAACCAGCTCACAAACTAAAGTTTGTTACAAATTTTGGCTGGTTCATGGTTCGCAAAGCAATGTTCATGGAAGGGCAACAGGCACAAACATTCTACAGATCCACTCAAACTGTTTACAAAACTCCAAGGCAACAGGGGAGTAGAATTCTCCAGCATTGGAAACACCAATAGGCACTGCTGGCTGCCAAAAACAGAGTTCCTATTCTGCTCTATGAGATCAGAATGCTATATATAAGCCCAGCTCAGCTTTGCAGCCTCTTTTTTCTTGGCTGTTTGCAGTTACAGAGAGAGGCAGGGAACTTCTTAAAAGCAAACTAGCAGAGCACATTCTCTATTGATTAGGAACTCCTCTCCCCTGCTGGGGTTTTGGTGTTAGGTGGACTCAGGGCTCTGAGCCACCCTGTCTCTCTGCTCACGCCAAGCAGAGGGTCTTAGCTAGTGGAGTCCTTGGTTGAGGACCCACATTTTGATTGTTATTCCTCTCCACTGCTGGGGTTTGGGGTCTTAGGGGGACTCAGGACTTTGAGCCATCCAGCTCTGCTCACACTGAACTGAGGGGCTTAGCTAGCAGGTGCCTTGGCTGAGGAACCACATTTTAATTGTGAACTCCTTTCCCCTGCTGGGGTTTGGGGGTCTTAGAAGGACTCAGGGCTCTGACTGAGCTATCCATATCTATGCTCATGCTGAGCAGACCGACTTAACTAGTGGGTTCCTCGTCTGAGGACCCACATTTTGACTGTGATTCCTCTCTACTGCTAGGGTTTGGGGGTCTTAGGTGGACTCAGGGATCTGAGCTACCCATCTCTCTGCTCATGCCAAGTAGAGGGGCTTAGCTCGTGAGTTCCTTGAGAGGACCCACATTTTATACCCTCCCACCCCTCCTGATTGTGAACCAACCCCTCTGTGCCATGATGGTGAAAGTGGCTGAAAAGGGGGGGAGTCCTCCACCACCCCATACCACAGGCCCCTGTCCCCAGGCCCCAAACCCATCCTGCCAGCCCACAGGAGCCCACCCCTAGCAGGGCATCACCAGAGGTCTCAGAGGCTCCTTTCCCTGATCTGTTTCTGGGGCTCTCCACAAAGACCAGTGGTTGATAACACTCTTTGGGGAAGTATCTGACAGTGATTCAGGAGAGGGGGGAAGCATCTTCCCCTTCCACACAACTCCCTGTTGCTGTTCCTGCCTCCAGTACACCCTTCTGTGGCCCCTCTCAGTCCAGTGCCAGAAAGCAGCTGTCCCTCATCTCACATTCTCCAGTCTTGGGCTGTTGTTTCCAGCCCACACTTTGGAAACATTTCTGACCTTCCCTAGTGACCCCTGTGTGGCAGAGTGCCAAGCATGCCATACCCACATCCAAAAGGGTGCAAACCCCCAACACTTGTCCTTTGTCTTTCACAGGCACCTATAAAGGATGCACCCCAGTATGTTGCCATTGGGGGAAAGACTGGCAGCCAGTGGGAGGAAGAAGGTACCCACTCTCAGTAGGGAGAAGCGAAGGGGGAGCATGAGGCCCTTCCAAAAAACACTCCCCGCACTCAGAGCACCATGAGCGGTGGGACATCAAGGCAGGCCACCCTCCAAAAGGTCATTCCCACAGGGACACCAACAGTGCCATCCACAAGGGCTACATGAAGGGCCCAGGAAGCAGTTACTCACCCCATTGGCAAGATGATTGCTGTGGATGGCCAACCCTTATCCCTCATGGAGGATGTAGCCTTTCATTGGCTGCTGCAACACCTGGCTCCCTGGTATGCCGTTCCCCTCGTAGAGGACCATGAGCCAATGAGTCTTGCCCGCTATGCACTGCTCCACAGTGGCAATGGTCAAGGGTGATATCTCCAGAATGCAAGAGAAAACCGTGCACTTCATGGCACTCCTCTGGAGCAGCCAGGAGCATGGATACCTCTCCCTCACCACCCACTGGTGACAACCAGCGTACTTGTCTGTCCAGACTGTCGGGGCTTAGCCCAGGCACCAGGAGAGCACAGTCCTGCCACCGGGCTACAAAGTGGTTCTGCTCCATGCACAGGGGATGGATGCAGACCACACAACACAAAACATTGCTGCTGTAATACAGAGTAGTCCAAGAGTGGGTAGGCAGAGACAATATTGTCTGTGGCTACATGGTCACAGGCACCAGCGCCAACATTTTTATTTATTTATTTATTTATTTTGGATTTATAACCCACCCTCCCCAAAGCACGCTCAGGGCAGCTAACAGCTGAGGCACCTATGCCAAGATTAATACAATTAAAAACAGAATAAAACAATCATTTATATAATACAATAAAGTGCAGGTGCTCTAGTTGTCACAAAAGTTCTTAATAACAAGATGGGGTTCTGGTAAAGATGGTCCCAGAACAACAAAGTAACAAAGTAAGTTCCAGACAGCACTGCCATCCATTCTTCATCCCAGGGCCATCTCGCTCGCCGATGGTACCCACTTCAATTGGTGGTGGTGGTGCGGTGATGATACAGTGGTGGCGGTGGCTCCTACTTAAAAGCCTGGCGGAAGACCTCTGTCTTACGGGCCCTGTGGAACATGCGCCAGGTCTCACAGGGCCCGGATCTCCTCCGGGAGCTCATTCCATCAAGTAGGAGCCGCCACCAAAAAGGTCCTGGCCCTGGTTGCAGCAAGTTTGGTATCTTTGGGGCCTGGAATTACCAGGAGATGTTGAGTCCCCGACTGTAGTGCCCTTGGGGGAACATATGGGGGAAAGCGGTCCCTCAGGTATGCCGGACCCTGGCCATATAGGGCTTTATAGGTAAGAACCAGCACTTTGAAGCGAACCCGGAAAGCTATTGGCAGCCAGTGCAGCGCTTTCAGCACAGGCCTGGTATGGTCCCACCTAGGGAGACCCACCAACAGCCTGGCCACAGCATTCTGCACTAGCTGCAGCTTCCGGATTTGCAACAAAGGCAGCCCCATGTAAACAGCGTTACAGTAGTCTAGCCTCGAGGTGACCGTCACATGGATTACTGTGGCCAGGTCATCGTGGTCAAGGAAGGGAACCAACGGCCAAGCCAGCCAAAGATGGTAAAAGGCCGACTTGGCAGTGGCTGCCACCTGGGCCTCCATCATTAAAGAGGAGTCCAAGAGCACACCCAAACTCCTAACCTCCGATGCTGGCACCAAAGGAGCCCCATCGAAGGTTGGGAGAGGGAGCCCCAACCCCGAGCCAACCCAACTCAGGCCCAGGACCTCTTTCTTTGCCGGGTTTAGTTTCAGCCAACTCAGCCTGAGCCAACCAGCCATGGCTTGCAACGCCCGGTGAAGGTCATCTGGCTGCCCAACACCAGATAGAGTGTCATCTGCATATTGGTGACACCCAAGCCCACAACCCCAGGCAAACTGGGCAAGGGGGCGCATGTAGATGTTAAACAGCATCGGGGACAGCCCTGCCCCCTAAGGCACCCCACACTCAAGAGGATGCCTCTGGGACCACTGATCCCCTATCGCCACCCTTTGTCCCCGACCTTGGAGAAGAGAGGAAAACCATTGAAGGGCCAGCCCCTGAATCCCCATGTCAGCGACGCGGTGGACCAGCAACTGGTGGTCGACCGTGTCAAACGCGGCCGACAGATCTAACAGCAACAGTGCCGCCACACCACCTGACAGTGGTGAAGGCTGCATGCCTTAAGGGCATCTTCTGCCTGGTACACACACTTCACCTAGTGGTGAAGGATGCTCTGTGACTGAAGAGCACTGTCAGGGCCACCTGGGATGCTGCCGATGCGGGTCTTGCTGGAGACCCGCTGGCACCTGGCTGCCCAATTCGCATGCAGCATCAAGTCTGCCTGCCTGCTGCACAAGAGGCAGGGGGAGGAGGATAAGCCTGAACACTGGCTTATCCTGGACTTAACCACCCACTGGAACGCCACCTATGCTATGATTGTACATTTGGTGGAGTAAAAAAGCACAGTGCAGGATGTTGTCTCCTCCATGACCATCCTGCATGGGGAATCATGGAGTTGGAAGGAATCTCCAGGGTCATCTTGTCCAACCCCCTGCACAAGGCAGGAAATTCACAAATACCCCCCACACACCCAGTGATCGCTGTTCCATGCCCAGAAGATCGCAAAAAACAAAACAAAAAAAACCCCTCCAGGATCTCCAAACTGGACTGGAGAAAAATTGCTTCCTGACCCCAAAGTGGCAATCAGCATTTTCCTGGCCGTGTAAGAAAGGGCCACAAGAAGTAAGCACTGAGGCAACCCTTCCTGCCCTCCCTCTCATGGTCTGCCTAAGTACACAGAATCAGCATTGCTGTCAGATGGCCATCTAGCCTCTGTTTGAAAACCTCCAAAGAAGGAGAGCCCACCTCCTCCTGAGGAAACACTCTGTCAGGAAGTTCTTCCTAATGTTTAACCGAAAACTCTTCTGATTTAATTTCAATCCATTGGTTCTGGTCCGACCTTCTGGGGCAACAGAAAACAACTCTGTACCATCCTCTCTATGACAGCCCTTCAAGTACTTGAAGATGGTTATCATATCACCTCTCGGTCGTCTCCTCTCCAGGCTAAACATACCCAAAGGTTCCTCATAGGACTTAGTCTCACCATCTTCGTTGCCCTCCTCTGGACACATTCCAGCTTGTCTATATCCTTCTTAAATTGTGGTGCCCAAAACTGAACACAATACTCTAGATGAGGTCTAACCAGAGCAGAGTAAAGTTGAAAAGTATGCAGACGGAGAGTGATTCAGCTAAGCATACCTTTATTTAGTTGAGAACAAAGACAACTGACCGGCTCGCAGGCCGGCTTATATTCGTTCAGAAACCCCACCAGGCTCACCTAAACACACACCCCACTCCCGATAGGCTATTTACAGTAACCGAGAGACCTATTGGCCTCCCGGCTGGGGACCTAGCCCTTTCATTGGGCCTGGCTAGGATCCTACTGGCCCATTGTCCTTCGGCATGAAGCTATTGAGGTTTGTGCCTGGCAAGTCCGGACATGTCAGGCTGAATACATTACACCCCTCCCCCCTTGGCTCGCAATGCACCCACAGACGAAGTCCTTCAGGTTCGCTGGTGGCTTCCTGGTGCGGTTAGATTGGCGAGGATCCGGGGTGGCTGCTGTCTCTGCAACGGGAGCTCTCGGAGCCGAGTGGTCCGGGCACGGCGCGGGGTCTGGTATAGCTGGGGTTGCTGGTACCTCTGCCCGAGGGATCTCAGGTTCAGTCCGGGGTAGTGGTTGCGGGTTGGTCACCGGAAGTGGGGCCTGTGGTGAGGGTTCCGGATCCTCGACCCTGTCCGAGTCCTCTGGGTCCAGGGGCAGCGTCCGGTGGCGTAGCTGATCGATGTGTCGATGGAGGACCTGGCCATCCTCGCAGGAGACCTCGTATGATCGAGGGCCTTTCACCCGTATGACTCGGGCCAGAATCCATGTGGGGCCCCGGCCGTAGTTCCGCGCGTACACGGGATCCTCCGGGAAGAACCCCCTGGCTGCCTCGTACGTCTCCGTGCCCGGGGCCTCTGGGGGTGCCCTGTCGGGGTGTAGACGATCCATCCTGGAAGTCAGGCGGCGGACCAGAAGTAGTTCTGCAGGACTGCGGCCCATAGTGGTGTGGGGGGTGGGGCGCTGGCCAAAGAGGAAAGCCGCCAGTTTGTAGTCCCAATCAGAGGAGTCCAGGCAGCGGAGCGCGTCCTTTGTGGTGCGGACCATGCACTCGGCCTGGCCGTTGGTTGCGGGATGGAACGAGGCTGACCGGACGTGGCGGATTCCATAGTACCTTGTGAAGGCCTGGAACTCTGCGGAGGTGAATGCTGTCCCATTGTCGGTGACCAGTGTGTCGGGGATCCCTTGGGCGCTGAAGATCCTCCACATCGCCCGGATCGCGGCCTGTGAGGATGTAGAGGACACCGGGACCACTTCCAGCCACTTACTGTAGGCATCTACAGGATGAAAAATAGCTGGCCCTGGAAGGGTCCCGCAAAGTCCAGGTGTAGGCGGGACCAGGGACGGTGTGAAGATTCCCAGGCCCTCTCCGG
>NW_015176483.1:517927-529255 GCF_001447785.1 Gekko japonicus
GTGTGCGAGGAGACCCAAAAGTGGCTTGTGGTCCGTCAGGACTGTGAACGGGCGACCATACAAGTAGTGATGAAATTTTTTCACCCCTGCTACAATCGCCAAGGCCTCCTTGTCTATTTGTGCATAATTGCGCTCGGCCGGTGACAAGGTTCGCGAGTAGTAGGCGACCGGGACCTCGCGTCCATCCGGTAGCCTGTTCCCCAGGACCGCCCCGACCCCATACGGAGAAGCGTCGCACGCCAGCACCACGGGAAGGGCCTCGTTGAAGTGCGCGAGGACCGAATTTGACACTAGGAGGTCCTTTACCGCTTGGAACGCCACGGCTTGCGGCGGCCCCCAGACCCATGGCGCCGACTTGTTGAGGAGGCGGTGGAGAGGTTCCGCCACGGCCATCTTGAGGGGCAAAAAGGAGTGATAGAAGTTCACCAGGCCTAGGAACGCCTGCAGCTCCATCTTGGACTTCGGAGCCGGTGCATGCGTGATGGCTTCCACCTTGTCCGGGGAGGGGTGCAGGCCGGAGGCGTCCACGGCGAAGCCCAGGAATTCTACACGCTGCACCCCTAGCAGGCACTTCTCCCACTTGACCTTGAGGCCCGCTGAGTCGAAGCATTGCAAAACGGCCCGTAGTCAGTCTGCGAAGGACGAGGGGTCTGGGGCAGTGATCAGCACGTCATCTAGAAATGGCTGGACCCCGGGGATTCCTTTAAGGAGGGAATCCATAAATGATTGAAAGATCCCGGGAGCGACTGAGACCCCGAACTGGAGGTGGTGCACTTTGAACGCCCCCTTGTGGGTCGAAATAGTCTGAGCCTCGGCCATGGCGGCATCCACCGGCAACTGCTGGTACGCCTGGGCCAAGTCTAATTTGCCAAACACCCGGGCCCCTGCTAGGGCCGCTAGCATGTGGCTGACTACAGGCACCGGGTACGCGTGGGCCTGTAGTGCTTTGTTAATAGTACATTTGTAGTCCGCGCAGATGCGGACTTCCCCATTCGGCTTGACCGGTGTGACAATGGGGGTTTCCCACCGGGCCGAGGCGACTGGTTCGAGGACCCCTTGTTCCACCAGGCGGTCGAGTTCAGCCTCCACTTTCAGCTTCATTGCAATCGGGGGCAGCCGGGCTTTGATGCGGATGGGGCGCACCGCTGGGTCTAGGTCTAGGGATATGGCAGGGCCCGTGAACCGCCCGAGGGTTCCATCGAAGACGCGGGGGAATTCTGTGCACACTGCCCCAAAATCGTGTGCCCCGACCTGGTTTACTCCCATTATGGAGAGTCCCAGGGCCTCGAACCACGCTAGTCCCAGCAAGCTGGAGAGCGGCCGATCCACCACCAGGGTCCAAGGGTCCAGGGTTCAAGGGTCCAGGGTGCCCTTGAAGTTTTGGAACTGGACCCTGAACTTGCCCCAGCCCAGCACCGCCACGGGGTTCTTATTGATGTCCCGTAGCCGGAAACTCCGTGACTTCTGCAGCGGTGGTCCCCCCTGTGGGCACAGCGAGCGGAGCGTATCTGCAGAGATGATGGAGTAGGTCGACCCGGTGTCGATCTCCATGCTGCAAGGGGCTCCCTCTATGAGGACCGTCACATGCATTTTGTTAGGGCCGTCGAGGGGCAAGTTATAGACCTGGTGTTGCGGGAAGTGGGCCGACACGGAGTGGAGGTCGAAGGGCTGTTCCGCTGTGGTCTGGTGCGTTGTCTCGGGCGGTGTCCTTTGGAGGGGCAGACCTTCACGATGTGTCCCGCTTTGTTGCAGGAGCGGCAGACCGCGTTCCTGAAACGGCACGACTGGCGCTCATGGTCCTCCCCGCAGCTGGTGCACAGGGTTGAAGTAGGGGCCTTGTTGGTCTTGGAGGACATGTGTTGGGACCGCTGCGAAGCCCCCTGGCGGAGCTATAGGACTTCCTCCTCATCCGAGGTGTCGGATCCGATGGTCGTTTGAGTGCGGTGGACTGCCTTGGCGCGGCGGTCTCAATGGGCCTTCTCGTAGGCGGAGGCCTCCCGGACCGCTTTGTCCAGGTTGAGGTCGTCCTGGCTGACCAGCTTCTGACGGAGTTTGGGCTCTCGCAGGCCCACCAGGAATTGAGTCAGCAGAGTGTCCGCTAGATTTGGGAAGGTGCAGTTTGTGGCCGCCCGCTGGAGCCCCGCCAGGAAGTCGTAGGCAGACTCGTCTGGTCCTTGTACCCTCACGCAAAAGTCCATGCGCTCTGCGAATTTCGTGGGTTTGGGTGAAAGGTGATCGGTCAGCGCCTTCACCAGCATGGGATAGGGCTCCTCCGTTGTCTTTTTGAGAGCGATGAGGTCCTTGAGGAGAAGGACGGTGCTCATGCCGCACAACTGCAGGAAATGGGCCTTCTTCATCCCTGCGTCCGTGATTTTATTGCAGTCGAAATAGTTCTCCATTATCTCGAGCCAGGTCTCCCATTCCATGGGGCGGGAGATATCGAAGGCAGCGATGTTGCTCTGGGGAGTCGCCATTGTGCTGCGGCCATGTGGTTGGTTGGGCTCAGGAATGGTGGCGGCTGTTGGAGCGTTGAGGAGTGCGCTGCTGCTCTCGGGGTCAGCAGGGCGAGATGCGGAGCCGGGAGCGGAGCGATGAGCAGTAGCCGGGGAGCCGGGGTGCGAAGCGGAGCGACTTCCGGAGGTCTCGGCGTCAGGGCTCGCGGTGCTCGTGTTGGCGTCCAGGTCGTTGTTCATGGGGTAGTAAATCCCATCCTCGTCGCCAGTGAAAAGTATGCAGACGGAGAGTGATTCAGCTAAGCATACCTTTATTTAGTTGAGAACAAAGACAACTGAGCGGCTAGCAGGCCGGCTTATATTCGTTCAGAAAACCCGCCACCAGGCTCACCTAAACACACACCCCACTCCCGATAGGCTATTTACAGTAACTGAGAGACCTATTGGCCTCCCGGCTGGGGACCTAGCCCTTTCATTGGGCCTGGCTAGGATCCTACTGGCCCATTGTCTTTCGGCATGAAGCTATTGAGGTTTGTGCCTGGCCAGTCCCGGCAAGTCCGGACATGTCAGGCTGAATACATTACAAAAGTGATACCATCAGTTCTGGACACTGAACTTCTCTTGATACAGACCAAAATTGCATTTGCCTTTTCCCCTACTGTGTCACACTGCTGTCTCATGTTCAGTGTATGGTCTACTAAGACCCCTAGATCTTTTTCACACATACTACTACCAAGACAAGTCTCCGCCATGCTAAAATTATGCATTTACATTTATCCCCATTGAAATTTGTTTTATTTGTATTAGCCCAGTTTTCCAGCCTCTCAAGATCATCCTGTATCCCGACTCTGTCTTCTACCATATTTGCTACCCCTCCCAATTTAGTATCATCTGCAAATTTAATAAGCAGTCCCTCTATCCCTTCATCCAAATCATTGATAAAGATGTTGAACAAAACAGGTCCCAAGACAGATCCTTGAGGCACTCCACTTGTCACTCCTCTCCAAGAGGAACCATTAAGGACCCATTAACAAGCACTCTTTGGGTGTGATCTATCAACCAGTTACAGATCCAGCTCACAGTAATAGGATCCAAACCACATTTTTACCAATTTGTCAACAAGAATATTAACAAATTGGTAAAATGTGGTTTGGATCCTATTACCGAGGAGCTCAGCAGCAGCTCCAATGACTGGCCGACCCTCTCCCAAATGGTGCATGCCTTCAAGCCCTTCCAGGACACCACTGACGTGCTCTGCACCCATGCAGCCAGCCTGGGGCAAATCATCCTTGTGATTCGAGGGCTGGACTGGGCGCTGACCTCTGCACTGCAACCAGGCCTCAGGGGGACTCCTGTTCTCCCATGGGTTGTGGGAGGGCATCACTACCAGGTTCCTCTGCAAGGAAGGGGAGTACGGGCTGGCCTGTATGTATGTCCCCTGGATAAAAGGCAGCATTTCTCTCCAGAATCCAATGAAAGCATGAGTTCTGCAAAGAAGTGCAGAGGCTATATAGGCCAACAGGAACAGTGGGTGAAAGAGGCTGGGAGGTAGGAGGAGGAGGAGCTGCAGCCTGGCCTCTCTGCCTCAAAGAGCCCAACAAGGAAGAAACCTCCCTAGCTACTGGTTGTCAGTGGTGAACTGAGAGGTCAGCAGCAGCAGGGATGCCATGTGTGTGATGGTGGAGGATTTGGCAGAGGTGATGGTGAGGGAGTACCTTGCTAAGTCCCCTGAGGCTGACAGCGTTAATCACCTGGAGTACCAGTCATGCAAGTCTGCCATCTCTTGCGTGGTCGTGAGTCTCCTCTCCTGCCCTTCCACCAGTATCCAGAGCAAGTGGGTGTTCTTCTACCTGGGAGACATTCCCAGCCCCCACCACTCCCTCCTGCACCCACTCTGGGTGGATGCATTGGCCTTCCTGAAGGTCAGCCTCTTCCAGCTGGGCTACCCTTTTCTGGAGCTCATAGGGTAGGATCCAGGCCTCCTGTTGTCCCCCTGCGTGTCTCCCCATTCCTCCTACTCTCTGGGTGATCCAGCATGCAGCCTGCGGGTTGTGCTCTTGGCGCTTGAGTGGGAGGATGGCCACCTCTGTTGGTGGGGGTAGGCTCCCTCGCCCAACATCTATCTCATAACACAACCTCATTATGACTTTAAATGGAAAAATCTGATTTCCACTGGTCTGGTGGGGCTAGAGTGTTGTGTAGTAAGTTTGGGGAGCCCCTGTTGAAACCCTAGGGATGTCTGCCTTTCTGTCCTTCTGAACCTGCCTTTGGAGACTTGGGGGAGGGGGCTGTGAGAGAAGGGAGGATGCTTGCCTTGCTTCCAGTGTCTGTCCAGGTGAAGTTTCCCTGTGAGTTTGGTGTCACCATCTTATTCCCAAGCCATTCTATAGACTCCTGTAACTGCAGCTGTCTTTTCCAGAGAAGGAACTGGGGAGGCTTTTTGGGTTGATCTGTAACCCCAGAAATTAATACACCCCCAACCTGAAGAGATTGTAGAGGAGCAGGCAGCAGGATGAGGTTCCCTGTGGCTTTGGTGTGTGTAGCTTCCAGGGGGTCTATACATTTCCCCAAAAGGCACTTTCCTGGCTTGACCTTAGTCCTGTTGGGTTTGCAGTGCCACAGTGGCACTGGCTCTGCTGGGCACATTGCACTGGTTCTGCTGGGCTTGCAAAAAAGCCCCCCACCTCTGATTTGACCTGTCCATTGGAAACAATGGAGGATGGGGCACCTTCTTTGAGAAGCTTTAACTTGGATCCCATATATCCAATACTCACCAGACTTGGAGGGAAGGTAGAGGAGAGTCATTTGAAGATCTCATGTGAGTTTGGTGGCTCTAGCTTTTACAAGGTCTGTTCTATATACTCCTGAACTTGTGCCTGTCATTTCCCCAGAAAGCATTTTCTTGGGGTCACCTTCTTTGGGGGGCCATAACTCGGATCCTGTAAATCTAATCCTCACCAAATTTGGAGAAGAGTCGCCCAGAGTTCCCCCATGAGTTTGGTGTCTGTAGCATGCCCCATTATGAACTTAATGAACTGGTTCATCTAACAGAAAAAAGTTCATGATGATCTGTGGTTCGCAAACCACACCACCACAAACTGAACCATATTTTCCCAGTTCATGTCCATTCCTAACCATAATCAGAAAATATTTTTTTAAAAGCCATTTCGTGTCAAAGGCAAAGCACTGTTTGTTCAATTGGTGTATCTCTACAACACTTATCTAGACAACTTTGTCAGAAGTGGTTTACATTTTAACTGTCATCAGAATATAGTAAAAACTTCTAAAAATAAAAATAAAATTAGCAACTCTATTTAAAAACACCACACAAAAACCATCACAGGCTGCGGTCACACGGAACATTAGCCAGGCTACAGAGACGGAAGATAGGCAGATTTTCCGGGCGTGATTACACCACCACATCTGGGAAGCGTAGAGCTCCCGTGCCGAACCCGAGGCTTCCCGCTGAAGATGCGGGGTAAAAAACTAGTACCTCTGAGGTACTAGTTTCCAGAAACCGCGGGGCAAGGGCGGGCGCCTGATCGCGTTTCCGGTGGAATCCCGTGGAATCCAGCGCCCGCCCATGTCCCGTCTCGGTTTTGTTTTTCAAATCTCCACAGGATGCACACAAGTGCCCAATGACGCATGCGCACAAAGAGGCCCCCTCCCACTGCAGCCAGGCTTGCCACCTCTGGAGGGTCACTATGGCCACTGTCGCGCAGGCTGTTAGAGCGGCTGTGATGAGGGGGCCCACCTCCCCCTCCATTGGCTATGCCTCGGAGCTCTGTTGGGGTCCGGAAGCGTCTGTCGCCCTCTCTGGTAAGCCCACCACCCGCCTTCGGATGTGCAGATACGATTGCTCAGTCATGCGTATGCACAAACTTCAGTTTAAAAAAAAAAATCCATCCCGTTTGCCATGGAAACGGTGCCTAGCGATTGCTGGTGTGATCACGCCGCGCCGCTTCTTTGCCGCGCCGCAGGATGGTCGTGTGATCAGCACCTCCCCCCTAAACACGGGACCTCGACGGGACATCTGATTGCGCAACCGCACATTATTTTGCTCCGGGGCAAACAGCCACGTCCCCCCCCCCCCGCGCATTTTCCTGCCCGTGTGACCGGGGCCATAATAAAGTTGCTGGATTTTTAAAGCTATAAAACCATCTCGCCGGAGGTCAGTAGCCCAAGCCCAGCTACCATTGGCATGCTAACATTACATACATCAGGCTGTTGTCCTTCTGAGTCCCTGTCAGGATTCCATAAGAATCCACTGGCCATACCTATCAGTCTCTTCTCACCTTGTCTAGCCTGAAGATCCTTTGCTTCATGAATCTTTATGGGCAAGGTCACAGGATTCCTAAATCTAGGTTGGGAAATTCCTGGAGATTTAGGAGTGGAGCCTGGGGAAGGAGAGGTTTGGGACCTCAACAGAGCATAATGCCATAGGATCTACCCTCCAAAGCAACCATTCCCTTCAGGGGAAGTGATCTCTGTATGCTGGAGATCAGTTGTAATTCTGGGAGATCTCCAGGCTCCGCTTGGAGGCTGGCAACCCTAGCACCACAGTGGTGGTTAGGCTGGCTCCCTGAGTGGCCACAGGAGCTCCTTTCTCCTTGCACAAAGAGTTCTGGAGGAATACCACTTGCCAAATGCCTGCCTTCCCCCTGGGGCTCCTTTTAACAAATACTGTATCCAAGACAGTGGAGGTCTATGTGGTAGAGAACCATTGCCTGCATCCTAAGTTATAAAGTACCGATTAAAAAGAAAATGTTCTCAAGCATACTTTCAGTACAGCACCAGATTGAGCAAGAAACTGGTAAAATGCAAATCCTCTGTCCCTCTCTCTCTGCACATCCTATCAGATGTTAAAATAGAACAGGCTCCTAAAGCTTAGGAAGTTACAGATCTCGAGAGAGTTCCCTTACTTTGAAGCTTGCTCCAGTTCTTTAGGCAAGCACACGGTCAATGGTTGCCTTCCCAGTGGAGAGGTCTGTACTCTCGGACTCAGCACCCAAGGAAAAAAGACCTCCTTCTTGCTGCAAGGAGTTTTTATCACCTTTCTTTTCCCCACCCCCTGACCAGGTCAAACGAGGTCAAAGAGGCATTTCCTGGGACTTCTTCCTGGATATGTTCTAGTCTAAAGTCCTCCAACTCTCTGTTCCCTGCTTTGAGAATGGGGGGACTTGACCCACCCCATTGTCTCTAGCAAGATGTATTAGCATTCTTAAGAAGTAGCTGAGGTGAGCATGGAAAACCATTGAACTAACCCCCCCCCCCCCACCTGGTCTCTGCCCAGAGGGAATTTTTCTAAAAAACATCCTGGTGAAGGTTTTGCTGATGTCAAAACTCCAAGGAAAAAAATCTTCACAGGGGGGAAGAGAAGTGGGCTTTGTTTTGTTGTCTTGTGGAGGTGGGTGGGCTTTGTTTTGTTGACTTGTGGAGGTGGGTGCTTTACCTTATAGCTGGTCTTAGCGTATTTTGCTCAGGAAACCAGTCTAACAAATTATTGTTATTTAGTCAGGGCCTTTACTGCATATTTGAGCAGTATGAATTCAGTGCACCAAAGCATGATCTGATTGAATATGTAGTTTGTTTTCACATTTTATTTTCTTTGCAGAACAAATTTAGACTCCAGTGGCACCTTTAAGACCAACAAAGTAAAGCTGCCAGTGGACTCTAAATTTGTTCCTCTTCAGACCAACATGGCTGACCACCTGGATCTATTTTCTTTGCAGATTAGTAGTGCAGGATCCCTGTCCTACCAACCTCTGCTGCTGCATTCCTCCCCCAGTGCTCCATGATGTTAAAAAATCCTTGCAAGTAGAAAGCTAGCACAGGAAGGAGTTGGCTGGATTAGACCCTTTCTCCTTGTACTAGTTGATAATTTTCAAGGCAGCCTGAAGCAGCAGAGTTCATTCTGCCACCTCATGCCGATGCATGTGCAGAACAGGTCGGGGTGTGAGTGTGTGCTGCTGCTGCAATAATTTCCTTCTCTGTTCACTTTAGAAAGAAGAGGGGTCAACATATGGTCTGTCTGAACCTGCCCACACTCACAGAGTTTCTTTTTAATGATTTTTAAGTTTCAGCTTAATGTGTTCAACAGTTCAAAACAGACTTCTCACTCTTCAATCCCATACCATTCAAAATGGGGATAGCTTTGGAGAAAAACTGGGAATTTAAACTGGGCTGAGAGAAACTCGGGCTACGAAAGCCTACCTAATAAATATCTTTTGCTTCAGTCCTTCTTTCACTATTGGCAAGAAGCATACAAGGAAGGTAAAACTCGCTGTTATATTTCCACTTTACCACTGAGAGAATTAACACTGAAAACTTACCTGAGGCAAGCTGTTCAGGTCCCCATGTGAAGCACCTTGTTCAATGCTAGACAACTCTCAGTGCATATCTGCCCCATAAACTTAAGTGGATTTAGTCGTTATTTCCTCTCCAGAGAAACCTGGAAATTCTAGTTCTGGAAGGGTCTCCTATTCTAATACTCCACCAAATGCACATTCTAATGCCTGACCAAACTACACTTCCCAGGATTCTTTGGTGGAGACAATGTTTGTTAAACTGGTATTCAGCTTGTATGCACTTGAAGTGTAGATGTTCCCTTTCTCATTAGGCAAAAGAAGGGTCTTTATTGCCCATGGCAAGGTAAATTTGGCTCTGTTGACACATTGTGAAAATTGCCCTTGATGACTGGCCTTTTGTTACCTGGCACCTAAAGGTCAGGGCTTAACCTCTCTTGCTCCACTGGCAATTTTTTTCAAAAGAACCTGAGAGAAACATTTCTGAGTGCCTTCCCTTAATAAGGGGAACCAGATTTTTTAAAATACTGACAGGATGATTTGGAACAGACATTTCACCCTTAAGTGTTTTTTTTAGATTAACATAGAGTTCCCTTGAGGCCGTGTAGAGCCAAGGGTCACCTCAGAAGGCTTACATCATTTGTTTTCATTTTAAAATATAGAGGAGTAACCAGCTGACAACAGTGAGCACACCTTTTTTTCTGGCTTGACATTAGAGCAGGGGTCTTCAGTTTTGTTGAGCCTGTGGGCATGATGCGGATGCCACCACAAAATGGCTGCCATTAGGACAGTCACAAAATGGCTGCCTTGGGGTGCTGCAGCCAGTCACAAAATTTTGGGAGGTCACAAGCCAAGCATAGTCCTAGCATGGAGGCAGCAGCTGCTGAATTGGGGGGCAGCTCCCTCCAGACACAAAGGTGATGCTCCGTGGGCTCTTCTGAAGTACTTCCTACCCCTTTGAGGTAAGGAAAAGTTGGGATAGGATCTTTGGCTTGGGGAAGGAACCAGTGGGTGCCAGTCAATGTGGCTCATGCTGTGATAGGAATCTCTGCATTAGGGATGGCCTGTGAAGAATCCTGTGCCAAATCTGCCCTCCTTCCTCAAAAACTTTGCCTAGATGCCAATCATCAGATAACAGAGTTTTTTGGGGGGGTGGGGGAGTTTCTGTTAGAAGAACTTGGTAGGAATGCCAGGGAGTGTGTGCATGTGTGTATTTATGTATGCTTGACTTCTCAAAATGGCCATTCAGGAAAACTAGCTGCATTTTTTCCCTCCATGTCACAAGACGAAATTCTGGAAAAGGCCTGCTACATTCCTGACTGGTTTACTTCTTTCTTTCTTTTTTGTACCTCTAACCTGCATTTCTCAGCCCTGCAGGGTTCCTGAAAGGCCATACCTATCCTGAAATGCAGGAAATCCAGTGGGGCCTACCCACCTCCAGCCCCCCCACCCCACCCCCAGTTCTCTGGAACGTATTTACAGGTCAAATGTTGAAAATGGACGCTTGCCCCTGAATCTGAAGCGGAGGGTTGCTGCATGTATGTATATCCAGGAATTAAGTGACACTTAATTTGCTTCCATTTTCTAAAAACCAGGCAGAATTCAACTACTGATAAATCCAGTTTATTCCTTTTTCCTCGCTTTCCCAAACAAGTATCCAGTAAATCTGAATAAAGAGCCTCTCCCACGCATCTTTTTCCTGCGCCCAGCCGCCCTCTGTGTGTGCGTGTGTGAGAGAGAGCGAGCGAGCGAGAGAGAGAAGGACAAAAACAGCCGTCTTGTACAGGCGCGCTTTGCTGTTTCTGTTTTCATAGAAACCGATTCGTGTACCTAGAAAATGAGCGAAGCAGAGAGCTGGAGAGGGAGAGGGAAAAAAACAGAGAGAAAATTCGGGGCGGGGAGGGGAAGGGGGAGAGACCGTCGTGTTTTCGGTCGCTGCCCAAGGAGCAATTTTTGGGGGCGAAGGATCCATGTTCCCCCCGCAGCAGCCAGTGTCGGGGGCGGGGGTGGAGCGGGACAGCGTAGCGCGCGGCGGGAGGTGGCGGCTACATTTCTCTGCTCGCAACATTGTTGCCAAGCCAGAGGTTGGGGGAGGGGGATCTGTGCCTCCCCCCAGCACTCCCCCTAAAATAAAACCTACAAAGCCCAGCCTTCTTCTTCCTCCCCTTCGCCCAGGAGGACCCCCGCGAGGCAGCTGGGTTCGTCTCGGGGGCTGCTGGTGCTGAGTCCAGGGCCTCCCCCCCCCCCTCTCTCCGGTTGCACAGCCACACTCACTCGCGCGCGCACACACACACACACGCACCACGCCAGCAGCTCCCCTCGCCTGGTTCTTCTCCTCCACCACCACCGCCGCCGCCTCCCCCTCCTCCTTCCCCCGCCGCCGCCGCCGCCGCCGCTCCTGCCTCCTCTGAGCCCGGGGCCCATCCTCGCCTCCGGAGCCGCGTGCCATCCCGGGGAGAAGGGGGCGCTCGGACCTCCCCCGCCAAACCCGCCCGGGCCCGCGTTCGGAGGAAGGCGCCGGGCAGGAAGGGGGCTGGGAGGGCGAAGGCCTGGCCGCGCGGGGAGGGCGG